>NW_025048355.1:2467500-2470000 GCF_018831695.1 Puntigrus tetrazona | reverse complement strand
TGTGTTCTCTAGATATTCTAATGATCTTCTCCTGATATTCTCTTGAACTTGTTCTGATCTTCTCCTGATCTTCTCCTGTTATTGTCTTGATGTTCTCCGGATATTATCTTGATGTTCTGCTGATACTCGTCTGTTATTCTCTTGATCTTCTCCTGATATTCTCTTGAACTTGTTCTGATCTTCTCTTGATGTTCTCCTGATATTCTCTTGTTGTTCCCCTGATATTTTCTTGATGTTCTCTCAATGTTCTTCAGATATTCTACTGACCTTCTCCTGATATTATCTTGATGTTCTGCTGATATTCTTCTGTTATTCTATTGATCTTCTCCTGATCTTCTCTTGATGTTCTCCTGATATTATCTTGATGTTCTGCTGATATTCGTCTGATCATTCTCTTGGTGTCCTTGGTGTTCGATGTCTTCAGAGCGCTGCTCCTGGGTCTGGCCTGTAACACTAACCTGCGAGATGTTTCTCTCGACATTAGCAGCTGTGAGGTACTGCACTGAACCTTCTGATGTCCTTCTGACAGGTTTTGTGTCTGTTGTGTGTTCCTCACATCTTATTGTTCTTGTGTTCAGTTGCGCTCAGCAGGCTCTCAGATTCTGGAAGGCTGTATCGCTGAGATCCCGAACATCACTGGCCTGGACATATCAGACAACGGTAAACACACACACACACACACACACAGAGGTGTTGTCAGCTGTTGTTGATTCAGGAGGATTGTGTGTCTCAGGACTGGACTCAGATCTGTCCACGCTGCTGGTTTGGCTCAGGAAGAACCGCTCCATCAAACGCTTGTCCATCGGCAGGAACTTCAGCAACATCAAGTCCAAGTGAGACGCTTTGATTCAGTTCAGCTCACGTGAACTTCACAGATCAATAGAGAAAACACATATACATTTCTGGTTGCATTTATTCTTTCAGCAGACATTTTTGAGTAAAGGTTTTGATTTTGAAAATGTTTTCGAAAAACACACAAAGGCTGCATTTATTTGATCAAAAATATGGTGATATCAGTGATACTGTGAAATATTAGAAAAATATTAAATAGCTGTTTCCTTTGTGAATATGTGTTCAAATTTAATGAAATATAATTTTCTGCATCATTACTCCAGTCTTCAGCGTCACATGATCCTTTAGAAATTATTCTAATATGCAGATTTACTGCTTAAGAAACACATCTGATTATTATCAATGTTGAAAACAGTCCTTCGGACCAATATACTTGTGGAAGCCATGATACATTTTATTTTTCACAGATAAAACGAAAGTTCAATAGAAAAGCATTTCATCTAGAAGTCTTTTTTAACATTATACATTTCTGTACAGAAATCTGGGGCAGGTTCTGGTCTCTCTGGTCCACATGATTCAGGAAGAGGACTCTGTAAGTCTCTAGATCCGTCATGTTTGATACACTGCTCTCAGGGTAAGTTGTATAACTGTGTGTGTGTGTGTGTGTGTGTGTAGCCGCTGGCCTCTCTGTCTCTTGCAGACTCAAGGCTGAAGGCGGATCTGTCGGTGGTGCTGAACGCTCTGGGAGGAAACAGCAGTCTGACCTATCTGGATATCAGCGGGAACAGCATGGGAGACTTTGGGGCAAAGATGCTGGCCAAAGCCCTGCAGGTCAACACCAAACTCAGGTGCGGCACACACCCAGCACAGGATCGTCTGAGGCACGCTGAAATAGACAGCATTCATCGTGTGTGTGTTTCAGGACTGTGATCTGGGACCGTAACTGTGTCAGTGCTCAGGGCCTACAGGATGTGGCTGCTGCTCTGGAGAAGTGTGTCTGAGATCTTCTTTAGCTTCAGATTCAGTGTGTGTTTAATCATCAGGTTCAGTCATGTCTGTCGTTTATCTTCTGCAGGAATTACACCATCAGATTCATGCCGGTTCCCATCATAGACGCGGCGCAAGCTCTGAAGAACAACTCTGAGAAAACTGAAGATGCCCTGATGAAGGTCTGAACACAACGAGAGCATATACAGTCATGTTCTAAGTATACAAAGATATGCTCTGAGTATGAATATGCAAACACACTCTAAACATACTTAAACATGATCTAAACAAGCTCAAATGTACAAAAACACATTGTAAACATACTGAACCATACACAAACATACTCCGAGCATACTCAAACATACTTAAATATGCCTAAAACATACATACACATACTTAACACACACACACACACACACATACTCAAATACACTGTAAATTTGCTAAACCATACATACAAGCACTCTAAACATACTCAAACATACACAAACACCCTCTTAACATACTCAAACATGTTACAAGCATACACAAGCATGCTCCAAACATACTTAAACATGTTCTAAATGTACTCAGTCAAGCTCTAAACATATATAAACATATCCAAACATAAACATACATAAGCAAACACAAACATACTCCAAGCATACTCAAACATACTTAAATATGCCTAAAACATACAGACACAATCTAAACATATACACACACACACACACACACACTT
>NW_025048355.1:2457500-2462500 GCF_018831695.1 Puntigrus tetrazona | reverse complement strand
GTTGAAGTCTGTGTTCATGTGACTCCGGCTGTGTTATGATTGTACGGTCTGTGATTGAGCAGGACAAGATCATGGACACACACAAGCAGCGCAGAAAGACACTCGAGACAAACTCAAACACACTCCTGAACACACACCCACATCAGACTCCTGCTGTCCATCTGTCCAACCCTGCTCCTCTGACTTTATCAGTGAGTACACACACACACACACACACTCACACACTCAAACACACACACACACACACACACACACACACACACACACACAAACACACACAAACACACACACACACACACACACTTCATCATGTCTTCTGTTGTTCAGCTCCTCCTCCTGTGGCTGGTGTCCCAGAATCCCCTGCTCTGCCGGCCCCGCCCCTCTGCCCGTGGGTGCTGACAGTCACAGAGGAGGCGGGGCTGAGTCCTGTCACTCACTGCCCAGAGGGCGGAGCCTCTCCTCCCCGTGAGTTTGTTCTCGTGGGTTTTTCTGGGTGTGTTTAGTTATTTTTATATAGTGTGTAATATATTGTGTCTGTGTGCAGCTCTGGAGTCTCCTGCTGGTGACAGTGTGTTCGACACACACACGTCACACACACTGATGGTCAGTCGCTCCATCTCGTGTGTTCACTCCAGCACTGACCCCGAGGACGACGCCACTGACCGCCAGCGCTCCAAGTCCCTCCCCTCCGCTGATCCGGCCAATCACGTCTCCTGATCGCTGCTAAATGATTTTTAATGAAACCTACAGTATATATATATGTTTATGTGTGTGTGTATGCAAGTTTTTTGTTTTTTTTTGTCACTTTTATTAGTTTTTGTTTGTTAAAAGTGTATTTTATTAGTTTTAGTTTTATTTCTCTTTAGTTATTTTAATACATTTAAACTAAATAAAAATAATAAAAAGGTTGCCTTATAATACATAACATTTTTTCATGTTTTTTTGTTTGTTTTTTTTTTTGCTTTTTTATGCATTCAACATTTAATTATAAGTACTACATTATTGTATGGTTTTAATTTGCTTTTTAATTTGATAATATCAACACTTCTTCCAGTTTCTGATAATATAAAAGTTTGAAAACAATCAGCAGTGTCATAATTACAGCAGAAATACTGGAGGAATTCATTTAAATTAGTCAAAAAGTTGTTACTTATACATATTTCATCATTTTTTAAGTGTAAAAAAAAGGTGGAGAAGCTCTAATCTAAAGTTCTGTTATGAAACAATCACAATAATTACTTAGAAATGTTTTAAAGAAATGTTAGAAATGTGTAAAATCTTAATGTAACCCAAGTCGTTGTTTTTTGGGTTTTTTTAATCAGTATGTTTTTGTAATCCTTCAGTATCTACCAAACAGTATAAAGAATATTTCTGGATTACTTTTACAAAAAAATAAATAACATTTCAATTTCATGTTTCAAGTTACTCACTGTTTTTTTATCGTGTTTGGTGATAAACTACTATTAACTAACATGAACAATGCATTTATTACACTATTTAATCATCTCTTCTTACATCAGTTAATAAAAAACAACCATTCATTGTTAGTTCACAGTGCAGCAAACACAGCTTGATTTTAATAATGCATCAGTAAACTTTGAAATTAAGATTGCCTCGTATGAAGTGTTGTTGGTTGTTAGTTCATGTTAACTAGTCAGGTTTGAGGTGTTAGTCCTGTATGAATGTTTGTGTCAGAGATGATCAGGATCTGGTGTGAGAGCAGCTGTGGAGCGCCGCTGTGTGTGTGATTGTGTGTTGTCTCCGCTGACGGCTCATTACGGGGGTGTGTGTGATGATGATGATGATGGAGAGGAGGAGCGTGAGGAGCCGGACTCCTGCAGCTGTGGATCAGACCTCAGTCATGGAGAGCGTCTTTGGAGGACTGACCGCCGCTGTCTTCCTCAACACCTGGACACAGCTGAGCCGAGGTGAGTGTAGAGACGCCTCGAGAGACTCGGGTCTGACCGCTGCTGACCGCTGCTTCTCTTCTCCTGCAGATGACGGACTCATGGAGCGCAGGAGACTGGAAGACTTCTTACGCTGCTTGATGAAGACGCTGAAGACCGTGAGTAAAGAGCTTCTTCACTGACTCCTCTGAGGGGTGTAGAGAATCACATTAACTAGCAGCATCATTAACTAACTAGCCCACAAACACACACATCTGTCCGTCATGACTGTGAAGTGTGTTTGTTTGCGTAATTATTCAAATATGTTCAGAAGCTGTTGGATTTTAACTCTGTTGCTCGCCATTTGTTTAATAAAAACTGTAAAAACAGTCAAAATTATAATAAATTAAAACAGCTGTTCAACTGTAAATTATGTCTGTGCTCAAATCTGAATTTTCAGCATCATTACTTCAGTCTTTAGTGTCACATGATTCTTAAAAAAACATTTCTGATTATTATTGATGTTGAATTTTTGTGGAAAACATGATACATTTTATTTTTCAGGATTCACAGATGAATAGAAAGTTAGAAAGAACAGCATTTGTGTGAAATAGAAATATAGAACATGTATGTGTGGTTGTAGCGTGGCGTGTCGGAGCAGCAGCTGCATGCTCTCAGAGACACTCTCGGGGTCCGCTGTGACCCCACCGGAGACGGACGGCTGCAGATGGAGAAGGTACAGGACTCGTCCACACTCCTCCTGTAATCTGACCACATCCCCGCTGATGTTGTGCTGTCCGTGTGCTGCAGGTGGCGGCTGAGCTTCTGCCCGAGCAGGAGAACTTCCTGTTGCTGTTCCGCCAGGAGACGCCGCTGGACAACAGTGTGGAGTTCATGAGGGTCAGGACCGAGCTCATCCTGTGCTTCTCTCTCTGACCGTCACTGAGTTAAAGCTTGACTCTTTCTGTATGCTCACAGATCTGGCGCTGCTATGACACCGACAGCAGCGGATACATCTCTGCCGCTGAGCTGAAGGTGTGTGTGAGTATGAGCTTGTGTGCGTATGGGAGTATGAGTGCGAGTGAGTATGAGCGTGAGTGAGTATGAGCGTGTTTGAGTATGGAATTATCAGTGTGAGTGTGAGCGTGTGTGAGTATGAGTGTGTGTGAGTGTGAGCGTGTGTGAGTATTAGTGTGTGTGAGTATGGGAGTATCAGTGTGAGTGTGAGCGTGTGTGAGTATGAATGTGTGTGAGTGTGAGCGTGTGTGAGTATTAGTGTGTGTGAGTATGGGAGTATCAGCGTGAGTGTGAGCGTGTGTGAGTATGAATGTGTGTGAGTGTGAGCGTGTGTGAGTATTAGTGTGTGTGAGTATGGGAGTATCAGTGTGAGCGTGTGTGAGTATTAGTGTGTTTGAGTATGAGTGTGTGAGTATGAGCTTGTGTGCGTATGGGAGTATCAGTGTGAGTATGGGAGTATGAGTGCGAGTGAGTGTGAGCGTGAGTGAGTATGAGCGTGTTTGAGTATGGAATTATCAGTGTGAGTGTGAGCGTGTGTGAGTATGAGTGTGTGTGAGTGTGAGCGTGTGTGAGTATTAGTGTGTGTGAGTATGGGAGTATCAGTGTGAGTGTGAGCGTGTGTGAGTATGAATGTGTGTGAGTGTGAGCGTGTGTGAGTATTAGTGTGTGTGAGTATGGGAGTATCAGTGTGAGTGTGAGCGTGTGTGAGTATGAATGTGTGTGAGTGTGAGCGTGTGTGAGTATAAGTGTGTGTGAGTATGGGAGTATCAGTGTGAGCGTGTGTGAGTATTAGTGTGTTTGAGTATGAGTGTGTGAGTATGAGCTTGTGTGCGTATGGGAGTATCAGTGTGAGTATGGGAGTATGAGTGCGAGTGAGTGTGAGCGTGAGTGAGTATGAGCGTGTTTGAGTATGGAATTATCAGTGTGAGTGTGAGCGTGTGTGAGTATGAGCGTGTGTGAGTATGAGTGTGAGCGTGTGTGAGTATTAGTGTGTGTGAGTATGGGAGTATCAGTGTGAGTGTGAGCGTGTGTGAGTATGAATGTGTGTGAGTGTGAGCGTGTGTGAGTATAAGTGTGTGTGAGTATGGGAGTATCAGTGTGAGTGTGAGCGTGTGTGAGTATAAATGTGTGTGAGTGTGAGCGTGTGTGAGTATTAGTGTGTGTGAGTATGGGAGTATCAGTGTGAGTGTGAGCGTGTGTGAGTATTAGTGTGTTTGAGTATGAGTGTGTGAGTATGAGCTTGTGTGCGTATGGGAGTATCAGTGTGAGTATGAATGTGTGTGAGTGTGAGCGTGTGTGAGTATGAGTGTGTGTGAGTATGAGCTTGTGTGTGTATGGGAGTATGAGTGTGAGTGAGCGTGAGTGAGTATGAGTGTGTGTGAGTATGAGCGTGAG
Source organism: Puntigrus tetrazona (assembly GCF_018831695.1). Classification (NCBI taxonomy): domain Eukaryota; kingdom Metazoa; phylum Chordata; class Actinopteri; order Cypriniformes; family Cyprinidae; genus Puntigrus; species Puntigrus tetrazona. The sequence goes on along the minus strand of NW_025048355.1, from coordinate 2,458,202 downwards.
TGAGTATGAGCGTGAGTGAGTATGAGCGTGAGTGAGTATGAGCGTGAGTGAGTATGAGCGTGTGTGAGTATGGAAGTATCAGTGTGAGTGTGAGCTTGTGTGAGTATGAGTGTGAGTATGAGCTTGTGTGTTTATGGGAGTATGAGTGTGAGTATGAGCATGTGTGAGTATTAGCGTGTGTGAGTATGAGTATGTGTGAGTATGGGAGTATCAGTGTGAGTGTGAACGTGTGGGAGTATGTGAGTATGAGTGTGACTATGCATGTTAGTGTGGGGGTATCAGTGTGAGTGTGTGATTATGTCTGTGTGTGTGTGTGTGTGTGTGTGAGAGAGAGAGTTTGTGAGTATGATTGTAGGTCTATGAGTGTGAATATGAGAATATGAGTGTGAATGTGTCAGTACAAGTGTGAGTGTGTGGGTGTGTGTGTGTGAGTGTGTATGTAAGAATGAATGTGAGTGTGAGAGTGTAAGTGTAAGTGTGTGAGTGTGAGTAAGTATGTGAGTATTATTTGTGTGCTCTCACAAAAACAAAACATTGTGCTATTGTTAAACAATGAAAGCAACTGAGTGTGTTTTTTGGCATCTCGAGTGTGTAAGTATGGGAGTATGAGTGTGGGTGTGTGATTATGTGTGTGTGTGTGTGTGTGTGTGTGCGCGTGTGCATGTTTAAGTGAGTGTGAGTGTGTGAGCATAATTGTGTGAG
>NW_025048355.1:2442500-2445000 GCF_018831695.1 Puntigrus tetrazona | reverse complement strand
TCCCGGTACCGGATGGACCGGAACCGCCGGGAGAGCGTTGATCCGCGCGCTGGGTGAGTCCGGTTCGTGTGTGTTTCGGGGTCGGGGCTGGCGTTTAACACCGGTGTACCGATGTTGCTGTTCTCACGTCAGAGATAATGAGCTTATGTCGGTGAACCGGGCCTGAACACAGAACCGAACCCGGTCTCCGCGAGACTCATTCAAACGATGCAGGAGTCTCGGTTTTCCTTCGATCTGACGACAGAAACTGTCACACGTCTAGCTAGGCTACTTCACTATTAAGGGTACAAATGTCGTTCCCTGTTGAGTCTTTAATTGAGCGCGACTGAAATCTACAGAAATAAACTCTTCAATGTTTTTGCACTACGTGGTGAAATCCAGCCTTCCACATTTTACAGTTTTTCGCATTTTTTGAGTTCCTGTCTCGCGAGCCTGACTCTATTCTCTGATTTTAAGCTCCCATGCTTCTGCTAGAGAATAAAAAAAATAATTAAAAATAAAGCAAAAGCGACCTTTCTTTTTCTCGCGAACCCAAGATGAAATCTAACATTTCTGAGGAAGTTCTTGCGATTTATTTTTTCCTCAGCACAAAAAATATATATATTTTAAAACTTAAAACGTTTTTTTCTTGCTCGCAATTGCAGATTTGTATCTCACCGCTAAACTAAAATTAAAAATGAAGAACTGAAAATGTAAAGATAAAAGCTCATTTTAAAAGATGGATTAAAACTTGACTTGTTTTGTAATGTTTTGTATGTAAAGAACAGAGCAGTTGGTGTCAGCAGAAAAACAGATGATAGCAAAATAAAAAAAATACTATTTTTCTGCCTTTTGGTTGTCAGAATTGAAATGCAAATCATTTTTCTAGAATACTGCTGTGAAAGACGCCGTTCGAAGAGAAATGCTACGATTGATTTAAACAGGGCTAATATTCACACACGCAGTTTATAGTAGCCCTACAGTTATGGCATGAAATACTAAACATCTATATGATAACAGATATAAAATATAATCAGTCAGAGAAGAATGCTGGGCCTCAGGAGACATATTTGTTCAGAATGCATGTTTGTAATCTTTGTGCAGGTTAAAGATAATTTGTGTTAATACAGAGAATTAGGATCATTGTTTTAGAAATATTTACATCATAAAAGGTCTTAAAGCTGTAGTGAGTATAAGACGCGTCCATTGATCTAAAATAAATCCCCGCTGCAGTGAAGGCGGCTCACGTTAGTGAAATGTTGTCTGTTCAAGCACAGCTTGTTAGTCTAAACATGGGAAATATGTATACTTACAGCTTGAACCTAATTCTGATGCGAAACTGCATTATATATAAATGTGCTCCTGCAGATTTTATCAATCAATCACTTTTATCAACACAGGTTTCATCAAAGCACTGAACAGAATAAAGTAGAAGAATACAATGACAGGGATGTATAATGAAGAGAGAGAACAGTTTGTTATTAAATACAGAGACGGTCTCTGGAATCAATTCACTGATAATCACTAGAAGTTAAGTGTCCCCAACAAAGAAGACAGAGGAACCAGAACCCCATCCATACAGAAAAAACCTTGGGAGAAACCAGACTCAGTTGAGACCAGTTCTCCTCGGACCGGACGCCCAGCACTTAACTTCCTGTTCAGTTTAATGAGTTATGAATTCGGTTTGTTGCGTGTTTTCATGTTTTCTGCGTGTGTTCCTCTGGTTCTGCAGGTATTCTGGTTTCCAGCGTGGTTCTGGTGCTGTCCCAGAAGTCCCTGTTCAAGTTCTACACCCTGTTCGCGGCCGTTCTGCTGGGCGCGGCCTCGGTCCTCGTCAACTACTACGGCACGTCTCACATCGACCTGTACGGCGCGTTTAGCCGCGCGGCGCTGGGCTTGGGCCTGCTGCAGCTGATGCTGGGACTGGGCTACGTCTCGCTGCTGAACGTGCCGCCGCTCTGCGCCGCGCTGCTGGTGCTGGACGTCCTGCTCCCGCTGTGGGGCCTGATGCTGGAGCTCCCGCTGCACGTGCGCCAGGCGCTAGCGCTAGCGTCGGGGGTGGTTCTAGCGACGCACGCCACCGTCAATCTGCTTCGGAAGCTGAAGTGGTTCTATTACTCGTGCCGCTACGTCTATCTACTCCTGCGCCACATGTACCGCATCTACGGCCTGCAGCTGCTGCTGGAGGACACCTGGAAGCGCATACGCTTCCCTGACATCCTCCGCGTCTTCTGGCTGACGCGCATGACGGCGCAGGCGGTCATCCTGGTGTACGTGGTGCGCGTGGTGCGCTCGGAGAGCGGCCTGCAGCTCGGCTGGGACTTGTTCTGGGACTTGACCAGCAACTTGATCATCAGCGGCTGCGATTCCACGCTCACCGTGTTGGGGATGAGCGCCGTGATCTCGTCGCTGGCGCATTACTTGGGACTGAGCATCCTGGCGTTCATCGGCTCGACCGAGGAGGAGGATAAGCGGCTGGGGTTTGTCGCGCCGGTGCTGTTCTTCATCCTCGCTTTGCAGA
>NW_025048355.1:2420000-2432500 GCF_018831695.1 Puntigrus tetrazona | reverse complement strand
TCTGTTTTTAAGGCCGGTTCACAACAGGAACCAGAACTCTGACCAGTCGTTTTAATAAGCACTCCACACACAGTTATCATAAGATCCCGTTCAAGTCGAGTCTCGTTTCTTTCTGTAGCACTTCATACAGAACAGAAACTAAAACAGTGTTAAAGCAAAACCGCTCTAGAGAAAACCTTCTCCTGTTCTGAAGATTGTTGTAGTTCTGGTTCTCGTCGTGAACGAGCCTCTTTCGACTTTTCTGTTGTTAGTTTTCTTCTTAATATCTCGACTGGTTTCCTGTAGATTTTTAGCAGCATGTTTTTCTGTGGAAGTTTATTTTAGTTTGGTTTGAAGTCGTCCGGGATGAACTCGGTCTGAGAGAGCGTGTCCCGGAGAGGACGGTTTTTAATCCGCTGTTGATCTGTGACGCGCATCAACACGACTTCAACTGGAATTAGTTCTGTTCTGGACAGCACAAGCCTTTTTTACGCTCTGCATCCGAGACGTGAAGCAAACATCTGCTGGTGGACCCTCGGCATCATGGGATTCCTCAGAAATCAGCCAAAGTCCGGCGCCAGGTTTCTGCGGCTTTTAAATCCGAGCAGAAAGTTCCTGGGTTTTTCCTCGGGATTTCTGTCTTGTTTTCCAGCTCGGATCTAAACGTCCTTAATGGGTTCTCTTTTGTGACAAAAATCATATCAAGTAAACATCCATGAGGATATTTTGTAGCATAAATATCAAAACTTCATTTTTGACTAGTAATATGCATTGCTTCAAAGCTTTAAAGGTGATCTTTGTTGGTTGTATTTCAGTCAAATATCGTCCTCTCCTAGAAAGAGGGTTTATTCGTATTAATAGTTTGTTTTAATAATACACTCCACTTAATCTTGATCCGTTTCTCAGAAAACAAGACAGAAATCCTGAGGAAAAGCGTGGTTTTATTGCAGCGTGATCCGAAGCGTCAGGAAGTGTTTAGTTTCTCTCTAATGTTCACTCAGAGAACACACTGACCTTCTGTGATCAGCTTCTCTTAAATTGTTCTTCATCAAATCTGCAGAATCCCTTCTAATATCTCTTTTTCTTTTTATTTGTGCCACGTTATAATCGCTCCAATCCTAAAAAAACATTTACAAATGAATTAACATCAACTTTAAAAGTAAACACTAAATTTAAATTATTATTACAATAATAAAACTACTAAACAAACACATTTGTACAAGAAATGCACAATTAAGCTATTTCAGCTTTTCTCATTCATTCAAGTTATAGTGCTTTAATACCTATACTAATCTTTAAATCAGATATTAAGGAGGACGGGCTCTTAGGAGGAGAAGTACACCGCTGTAGTTCTCCAGTGAGAGTCAGCGGTGAAGAGAGAAAGCTTTCAAAAGTACTCCAAGCACCAAACGTGAAGGATTTAGTAAAGTTGTGTAGGACTGCTCCGCCTCTGGGTCCTGAAGGAAGCTGTCTCCCGAGTGCCTCCATGTAGCTCTGTAGCAGATGATTTCTGACGTGTCGCTGCCGAATCGCCGCTCGGACAGAAATACCTCTGTTTTAGTAGATTAACGATCAAAGGATTCTGGGCTAGAACACGCCCGGAACACGTGTTGCTGATGTTAGTGTATACTCATGATTGGACACTATGCATACTAATAAATATTCATGTATATATGATTATTGCACAGCCGTCTCTGGGTAGTGGACATGTAGTCTATTTTACAGTATTTTGCAAACTCTCTGATTATTTTTGTGAGACTACGTGGAATATTTGTACTTTTATAACTTCGTTTGTCACTCCGCAGAGCTGTTGAAGTCCACCGTTAAGTTGAAGCACACCGAAATATTGATCGATGTTAATTGTGAATGTAATTTTGTGAACATGAAGCTCTAAATGTCACGTTGTGTTGCTTTAATTTAATTTAAATGAACTAATATTTGTTGATTTGGTTTGTTATTAGGTCCAGATTGTTTATTGGGTATTTCAGAGAATTGTTCAAATAGATTAAAGGTAACGCTTTACAATAACATGAACAAAGAAAATACTTCTACATCGTTTAATGACGTTTAAATGAACATTATTTAACTAAATGAATGGTAAAAATGATCATCAGTAAAAGCCGTTGTTAATTTTAGTACTTATTGTAAAGTGTTACCAAATTATTCATAAAAATAATCATCCCCTGAGGTTTTCACACTGCAACAGATTTTAATAAAATGCCTTTATTGACGATATAAAAATCACACTGCATTGTTATCATCATTATTATTATTATTATGTACAGTCTAGAGGTGTTCAGTATCTAACACACGATTCAGTCTGAGAACATCAAACTAAACACAACAGACTTAAACGGGTGAGTTAAGGAGGGTTAACCAGCCTCTGCCCATCCGTGTGGAAATAAACACGCTAAACACACACCAAACCACTCGAGTTGTGTTTTTAAAACAGTGCTTCTAGTGTATATATATATATATAGATCTGCTACATATGTGGATCATTAGTAGATAACTAACAGGGAGCTTCGGTTACACTCTTTTTTGGGGAACAAATGTTCCATAAAGAACCTTTAACATCCATTGAAACACTACGGGTTCCTTCTGTAATTTCACTCTTAAAAACAGGTTTTTGTTGGCATCCTTTAACATCCATAGAGCCTTTCCATGATTAGAGGTTCTTTGCAGATTATTAAAATGAACCAAAAATACTCTTATAACGAATTCAGTGCAAAAAACCTTTTTCGGGCGTTCTTCCTCTTCCTGTAATGAATGAGTAGATAAACACTGATCTCCACCGCTTCCTTTTTGTTTTGTTCACAGATTAATGTCTGTCTACACTCTTAGAACTGTCTCTAAGAACTGTCACCATCCATAGAACCAGCTTCTTTAAAATGGAAAGTTAGTTAGAATAGTTCTTTAGGTCAATTCAAATGTTCTAGTCGCGAGTGTCTAGTTCATTTTCATTTGGAGAAATCAGACAAGCTGTGAACAGTTTTGCAGGTTCTTTAAGGACTGATCACTGAAAGGTTCTTTAGGGAACCTTTATGATTCTTTATTGGGCCCAAGTGTTCCACTAAGAACCACTTCAGGTTCTTTATCTTGGAAAAAGGTGTGATACACTCTTAGAATGAAAGATTTTGACATTGATAGTCCCCAGAAGAACTTTTAACACCCATGGGAACCTTTCCATTGGATAAGAGGTTCACATCACAGTGGAAAAAGATTGTAGAAATTAATAGAATGTCCACACTAAGAACATTTTTTAAAAAGATTATCGTTTTTTGGAGCTTTTTATTTTAAAGAGTGTATTTCCTCTTCCAGTAATTAATTAGCAGATAAAAGAATATTAATCTCCATTGTTTTCTTTGTTCACGACATATTCCTGTAACATAAAGGTTTATTGGTACTATTATTTACGTTAAGAAACTTTAACCATTCTTCATAGTGGAAAGAACCTTTAACATCCACATTAAAGAACCGATCACTGAAAGGTTCTCTCCTTCGGAACCTTTAAGAGTGTGTGAACTGAAAATAAAGGTTCATTAGCACTGGCGTTTCCACAAAGAACCATCCACAGAAACTTTAAATAGCAATTTATAGTTGTTTTAAGAACTGTTGACTGAAAGGAATGGTTTTCCTTTGGCGTTCAACGCAAAAACCTCTTTCTGAACTTTTACTTTTAAGAGTGTACTTCCTCGTCCTGTAACGAATAATCATCCTGTTCCACCTTCACTTGTCCAGGTGCGTCTGCATCTTCATTTTGACAGCCGGGCGTTGTCGTCCCCTGGCAGCGAGCCTGATGCTTGAGGAAACTGTCTCTCCAGACGATCTTCTTGCCGCAGAGCGTGCATTCGTACGGGCGTAGGCCTCCGTGCGTCTTGACGTGTTTGGTCAGGTGGTGCTTCATCTTGAAGCTCTTGGAGCAGACGGGGCAGGAGAACGGACGCAGGTTCAGGTGTTGCATTTTCACGTGGCGGTCGCGCATGCTCTTCAGCGTGTACGCTTTGCCGCAGTGACAGAAGTGGACTTTGGGCGTCGCAGAGAGAGGAGAGCACGGGGAGGACGAGGACGACTGCGAGACCCAGGAAAGCTCGGACGTTCCCGGAGCCAGCTGGTCGGATGACGGCGGTGGCAAGGGACGCTGGGAAATCTGCCCCGTGGCCTTCTCGATCTCGTCGTAGGTCTCGAACGCGACGTCCGTTTCGTTCTCCTCGTCTTCGTCCAGCAGCTTGGCGTCCGACAAAGTCCACTGGTTCCACAGTCCGTCCGTCTCCTGCTCCGTCTCGCCGCTCTCGCTCTCTCTGAGACGTCCGTCCGACTCGACGGCTCCTGAGAGAAGACAAGAGCAGACAACAAGTCAAAAACACGCCGGCTCTCCACGTTTCCCCCTGGTGGACGGGCGCTAAACTGCAGTGATGAAGAAGCTCCACTCACCGGCCTGGTGCTCCTCACACTTCACCCTCACTTTGTCCTCATCCAGCGGCTCTCCGACTCCTTCATCAGCTTCCATCCTCCTCTGCTCCTCGTCTTCCTTCGCACCTCGGAGGCGAGCGCGGATTCGGTGCCTCGCGAAGTCCGAAGTTTCGATGGACGGCAAAGGCGCGACGGGGAATGCATGGAAACCGTCATCTCCCGTATTCGGGCCGCATTCGGGCTCCGTTCGGACGGGGAACGTCAGGCTGCTTCTGCTCCACCTGCTCTGAGTCGGACGCCTCCATGTGGCCAGAGGCGGTAGTGCGCTTTGCGGCCGTTTTTCTAGAGTTTGTTCACCCGCTCCCCGCTCCCCTTCCTCCGGGTCGGCGAAGCAGCAGTCGGAGCTGCTGGGCGACTGGTGACTGGAGGACGTCGCCCCACCGGGGCTGAGCTGGACCAAAGGTCGCGACCTCTTCAGGATGTCAGTGCACTTGTCCACGATGTGCCACATCTGCAGGAAGCTGGCCACCGTGACGTAGTTGATGATGTCGTCGCGCACGATGCTGAGCTGACCCGTGTAGGCGGAGTTCAACACGCTCTCGAAGGCCAGAGGGTCCATGACAGAAGGAAGAGACACCGTGGTGACGTTCTTCAGCAGAACCTGGCAACAGAACCGCAGTGTTCAGACCGGCTTCAGTCCTGTGCTTTTCTGTTGCTAAATAACCAGGGGCCAGATTCACAAAACAGGCAAGACACTACAAATAAACATTCATCGCTGTACTTAAACTGTTTTGTAGTTCAGCTTTTCTGAATTGTTGTGTTAAAATATGCAAACAAGACATTATCTACTAGTTAACGCATTCATTTGCAGACATTTCCAGAACAGAAATCTGGAATTGGCCCAAAAATCACTGAATGAAATATGAACAAACCTCCAGAATATAGGGAGGAGTAAGACTGTAAAAAACTCACTTAAAAACTACAAACACAAATACATAAAGTGCAACAGAGTAAACACCTTGATCTTGACATTTTTCCATTTTTTTGTATTCATCATCCTTCTCCATCAAAAAGCTTGTTATAGATGCAGAAAGACAAACCTGACCTGAATTTTTTTTAATGCTTTTTAAAAGTTTCAAAGGCAGAGGTTATATACATTTTTTTAATGTGCAAACATTTCACGCAATAATTTTGGACTGAAAAGAAAGTTAACAAAACGCTTTGTCAAAATGTTCTTGTCTTGTTTTAGAAGATTGTCATAAAGACAAGGCTTACATAGTTGAATTCCTGAAAATATTAGTGTATTCAAAATCATTGTAAAAGACTTAAGGAAAATGGCAACTTGTCTGAAATGACCAAAAATAAGATGTTTAGTACATTTCTGTTACTAGTACTTATTACTTCAAGTGTTTCTAGTGCGGCCATCTGCTTTGGGAACTCAGTTTGTCAGTTGATGGATTAGGTTGGCAAAGGTTACGTTTTAGATGTATACCGATGTAATTCAGTGCGCAATTCTACCATTGCTCTCATTTAATCTGTGCGGATGTTTTAAAATGAAACAGATTTTAAAGTTTTTTTTCTGTTTGTACAGAGACATGCTGTTAGTAACAACATCTCAGGTCGCAGCAAACCACGCTTCTTCTTCATAAAGGACTTCAATAAATGGCCGAATGCCGCGTTGCTCTCTGATGTTGATGGTTGCTTTACATTTTTGGCTGTGGAGCGTAAAAGCTTAGTTCTGCTCATCGTAACCATTGAATATTCGAAGATACCACAATCCTGCACAGCCCATGGTTAGCGCTTGACGTCGATGGTGGACTCCTCTACGTGCTTGCAGCGGTCAAAACGAACAAAATATCTTTATATATCTATGGTATAAAGGGTTGCTTAGAAACAGCCATCCAATCATGAACTTCCTCATGAAACTTAAACATGTTTTTCATTGATTTTTCAACGTAATTTGTAATAAGTAATAGTTTTGGGCCAGGGATGTGTATCGATCATGAAGTATCGCTGTATCGATACTGACACTCAAAATGATCAAGGTGATTTTGCTTTTTGACGAAATTATTACGTGTAAAATATGCTTTGAATTGGACCTAAGTTGGCGAATAATTGTGTGCGAAAGAAAGAACTATTTTCATGTTCATCTGAACACAAGCAAATGTTCAAGGCATTATCAACCACTTCGTTCAAACAGAGTCGTGTTTCCCAGACGTTTCAGGAGAAAGCATTGATTCTCTCGGCCCTGGACGACGCTTATCAGAGCACAGAAAAAAAACAACGTTATTTCACAGTGAACTAAATGAAATTGTAACCTATGGTTTGTGCAATTACATTTATTCAAATAGAATGTTAAAAGCTCATATTGATCATGTTCTATTCTGTAATATTATTTAAAAATCATACGCTGACTGTATTTCAACGACACTACTTCTATACATTTCCAACGTTACAATATATAAATGTACACACGTTTAAAAAATAAATGAGTAAAAATATTTTAAAACGAAGATTTAAATTTTTGATGACCGTTAAACGCGTCGTCACAGCCTTATTTTATTCTTAGTCATTTTAACCATTTTAATACATTTCACAATACGTTTAGAAGCATCGATATCGTATAGAAAACTAAACAGAAGTTAAAGGCCGTCGTTAATTTAAACTAAAGCAGATTTTACGCGGCGTCGCATCTGTCAATCAAGTTTAAAATCAAACCGCCAAAATCAAACCGTCGTAAAAATTCAAATTCGCTCATTTCCTCGGGGTTTAGGTGGATGCAGTGCGTGAAATCGGTCCCACACTCACCTGGTCGTGGAAATACGGCGATGAGGCGGCCAGCACACACCGGTGCGCGCGGAACACCTGACCCTGCACCTGGATGGAGAGGTCACACAGCTGACCCTCCTCGCGCTGCCGGTTCAGATTCTCCAGGACAGCCGCGCGGGCGCTGGGGAAACACACCTGCAGCACCGGGCCTGGCGGAGCGCTGCGGCCGACGAGCTGCTCCATCCTGCCGGGGAGAAAAACACCCACGACCGCGGAGGAGATGAGAGCCACAGCCGAGCGCGGACACGAGTTCACGGGTATACGATCACGCGCGAACCGCTCCGGTCAATCCGTCCTCAGACAGTCACACGAAACGCGTTTCCCCCGCCCTTATTCGGCTTCAGGCCCGCGGATCGGATCCGCTCGACCGGATCGAACTAGCGTTTCATAGCAGGCTGTGATAAGCGCTTATGAACGCACGTATGATCGTGTGTTTACATCAACATGCGGCAAAGATCCGATCCGAGCACACACACAATAAAGCGCCCGTTTTAAAGCCCGGGTGTATATTTATCGATCCGTTGTGTGCACTGTGTTCTACCGATCGGATCAGGTCAGCGAAACGAAACGCGAAAGTGTTTTTATTCTCACCTGCGTTCGCTGTGATGGAGCTCTGCGGAACAGAAGGAGAGACACGCCCCCTTCCCGAAGACCCACCCCCTCATGTAATATACGTTACCCGACAGACGAAGGAGAGCGTGGTTTTAATTCTAGCGTATTCGTGAATTAATTCAAAAGGGGCGGAATAAAACGGAAAAGAACAGAAGAGGATATCGAAGCAGCATCCGTGTTCGGTCACCGGAAGGACGTGCTCGTGAATATTCATCAGGCCGCGCGTGCGTCATTAATATGCATGAGCGGGCTCGCGCGGCGGTCCTCGTGCGCCGCTGCCTGACTGAAACACTTCAAAACATCCCGCACTATTAAACGCATTTAATTCAAAGTGTTTGTATTTGATACATTTAAGTATTTTTGTTGTGTTTGTTATGATTCCCCCACTTATTTTTGTTCGCTCTAACGATAAACGATACTTGTTTCTGTGTATGTGTATATATATATATATATGTATATATATATATATATATATATATATATATATATATATATATATATATATATATATATATATATATATATATATATACACACACACATACAAATATTTATGTTTTATGTCAATTATCTAGATTTCTCTAAATAGCTTATTCGAAAAATATATTTTTTCCCAAACACATATTGGCACAATGTGGCACATTTTACATTTATTTTATGTTTATGGCGGTATTAATGTGCATCGTCTCTGATTAAATAAATGCATAAATACAAATTTATAATCCTTCTCAAGCACGCGCGCAATAGTTTTATGTGGTACGAAGGCTAGACGCAGTTTGAGAGAAAAACGCGCCAGTTCTCACGGTTAACGATCATTCGTTTAATTGAAATAATTGTATTTTTCGAAGCAGAAACTTTTGAAGGGAGCCGCGCCTGCCGGCGGCGTCGTGACGTCACCGCGCGTTCCGTTGCGCTGCGCGCGCGGCCCGGGTTTTTACCGCAATGCATCAGTGCGAGCGTCACCGGGAGCCGCGCGGAATGGCGTTAAACACCGACAGACCTCCGTTTACCGACCGCACGCGCCAGTCCGATGCCTGAGGAGTCTGCCGCGGAGGCAAGGGACGGTGTGCGCGTGAACGCGTGAACGTGACCGTGTTTGCGGCGCGCGCTTTATTTAGATGTTAATTAATGTCAAAGATGCTCGGACGACCTGCACAGAGCTGCTGTTGATCTCCGCTCAGTGATTCGGTCCTAAAGAGTCAGGGACGCAGGAAGGCAGAGGATCGGGGCCCCTGGCTGCCCGAGGAGCCCGGACTGGTTTTGCACACTAAACGTCTTTCTGGAGCAGAAGACCTCAGATGCTGCTGGTCTAGTCGTCTGGGTCGGTCACATGACTCTTCTGAAGCTCTCCTGAGCGGGACATGAAGATCCAGCACTAGAGGACAGACTGAGAGAGAGAGTGTGTGTGTGTGTGTGTGTGTGTTTATCTGCTGCTGCGATGATGATGAAGACGAAGATGGACGCGAATATGAGACGTCTGCTGCTCCTGAGTGTGTTCTTCTCGTTCTCCGGTGAGTGACACTGTCAGAACCGGGGCCCGGGGTCCGGGGCCCTCTGGGAAACACTGTGTAGTTCACGTCAAAACAGTTATGTAATGAATATTGATATTTAATGAACGCGATTAATTTGATTGAAAATAATAGAAAAATTGTTCAATAAATATGTATTTAAGTGAATAAAAATATTTTATATCAATACAATTTTATTGAAATAAATGCAACAATGCATGCAAAAAATAAATTGATTAATAAAAAAAATGACTTAATGTTACATATAGTGCTATAATTGCAATGCAAAGTAAAGAAACAAATAGACTTGATTTAAAATAATATGTGCTAAAGTAGAAATGCATTTAAATATTTTTACAATAAAAATAAGATAAAAAAGGATGAATGCATTCATTTAAATAAATAAAACATGATAAACACATTTACCGATGGAATAAAAACTCGCCTGAAACATCACAAAAATACTGTGCTAGTGAGTAAAAAACTAAATAAACAACACACACATCTGATTAAAATGCAGTTATTCATTAAGTAATAGTAAATAAATAGCAATTGGTGTAAATTAAAACATTTGATTAAAATGAATAAATTGATCAAAATAAATAAACAGTCGTTTAGTATAAATGAATCATAAATTGAAATGCGTTGATGAAAATGAACAAAGTTACTAGTAGAAATGTGGTTTCCTTGTTGTTAGCGTGAGGTTAGCGCTGGTGTTTTGTGTCCTCAGTGTCTCTGTGCAGCGGAGCCTGTGCCGAGGTGGACTCCGACACCGAGGCCGAGGCCGGAGAGCCCTTCAAGCTGGGCTGCATCTCCTGTAAGATGAGAGGAGAGGTGGAGGCCACGGCCACCGTCGACTGGCTCTTCAGAGCGAGAGGGGAAGCCGACTTCGTGCACGTGAGTCTCTTCAGGAGCACTGCTCATAACACTCTTTATCATGCTCTCGTCCTAATCACGTCACAGGTCAGCAAAGAAAGAAAGAATAACTAAACAAACCAGCATTTGATCAAAAGAAACACAGAGTCAAACATTGGTAAATGAAAATAAAGCATTAAGATAATCATTCAAATAAACTAATTATTAATTGCTAAATAAACAAGTATCTGTTCAAAATAAATAAGACATCGTTCAAATAAATGCATTTCAATATTAATATTAATATAAATTCATTGCAAATAAATACATTTTAATGTAGTGCTGTCTAAATTATTAATTGCATCCAAAATAACTAAATAACGTGTGTGTTATTAGTATTTATTCTATTTATATAAACACACACATATGCAGTATATATTTTGAAAATATTTACATGTGTATATTTATAACCATATCATTTTTATTATATATATTATAGTACACACACATATATATTACGTAAACAAAAGCTTTCATTCGGGGGCAATTAATCATGTGACTATCAAAGCACCGCTTTAATGTAAATAAATATTACATGAAGGATTTATGAATAAACAAAAGCCTTAGATGGAAATAAATAAAACATTAGTAAAAGACTTTAAATTTAAATGTTGACTAAAATGAAAAAGCCAAAGCCAATAAATGAAACATTAATAAAATAAATATAAAATTACAAATTTGATGTAAATAAATATTAAAATAATTTGATTGAAATAAGTGAAACATTACTAAAATGCATGTAAAAAAAATTAATTTGATGTAAATTGTCAAAATAAATTAATTACAATCTAAATAAATAAGCACTTGATTGAAATAAATCAGTGAATCATTGTTAAAATGAATGCATTTAATTATAACATTTACTATAAATATGTGAAGTAGGTGAAGAAGTAGGCATCCGCTTGAAGATCTGTGTGTGTGTGTGTGTGTGTGTGTGTGTGTGTGTGTGTGTGTGTGTGTGTGTCTGTGTGTGTGTGTGTGTGTGTGTGTGTGTGTGTGTGTGTGTGTGTGTGTGTGTGTCTGTGTGTGTCTGTGTGTGTGTGTCTGTGTGTGTGTGTGTGTGTGTGTGTGTGTGTCTGTGTGTGTCTGTGTGTGTCTGTGTGTGTCTGTGTGTGTCTGTGTGTGTGTGTGTCTGTGTGTGTCTGTGTCTGTGTGTGTCTGTGTGTGTGTGTGTGTGTGTGTGTGTGTGTGTGTGTGTGTGTGTGTGTGTGTGTGTGTGTGTGTGTGTGTCTGTGTCTGTGTGTGTCTGTGTGTGTGTGTGTGTGTGTGTCTGTGTGTGTGTGTGTGTGTGTGTGTGTGTGTGTGTGTGTGTGTGTGTGTGTGTGTGTGTGTCTGTGTGTGTTTGTGTCTGTGTGTGTGTGTGTGTGTGTGTGTGTGTGTGTGTGTCTGTGTGTGTGTGTGTGTGTGTGTTCGTCTCAGATCTACAGCTACGACGGAGAGGCGGCCCGGATCATCGACGAGCGCTTCCAGGACCGCATGGAGTGGCACGGCAGCAGGAACACCTTCGACCTCCAGGACGCGTCTGTGGACATCCTCAACGTCACCTTCAACGACTCGGGCGTCTACCGCTGCATCTTCAACCGCGTGCTGAGCTACAAGCACTACGAGTTCTCCACCATCGCCAGCAAAGAGGTGCACCTCACGGTCGTGGCCAAAGGTACGAGCTCCGTCTGCTCAAAGACACACACAGACCAACAGACCAGAGCTTCTACTTCTGTGGGTCTGAACAGTGGAGAGAGGGGATCAAGAACCATCATCTCACCATAGGGACGTTATATATCATGCAAACTTTAAGAAGAGTATTTTTGTGTGTTTCTAGTTTCATCATTATTTCTTCTTCAGACGTTCCTCTTTAATTGCAGCTGAATGCGAAGTAACCCGAGATGCAAGTAGAGCTGTTATGAGATAACTCTGGACGTGAACTTTGCAAATTTTTCTCAGTCATGCAGGTGGGATTTATGCAGTTGTTTTGTGCTTGAGGACATTTAGATATATTTCTAGTTTCAGTGTTATTTGAGATCCTCACAAAGGGCCTAAAAATAACGAAGAAGCTGAAGGAAAAGTCGAAATCTAAAAGGATTTTATGGCGTCTTTTAAGATTCCTCTTCTTACAGCCGTGCAGACTTTGGGGGGAAAAAGACAAAAAGCAGTTTTTCTTTATTTCTGAAGTGTCAGCATTGGCATATAATGCAGCACAGATTGCTAAAGTCAACAGATTTTACTCACAGTGCTGCTAATCTCTGT
>NW_025048355.1:2410000-2417500 GCF_018831695.1 Puntigrus tetrazona | reverse complement strand
GGAAGGAAAATTATGTTTTAGATATAGAGTTAATCTTATTACACTTAAACTGGTTTTAGCTGTAGGTTTTATTAGACCGATTTAAGCATGTCCAAATAATCCTGAGTCTGATGAAAGTAACAGCATTTTAATAATTTATAATTTGTAATAAATATATTATTTTTATTTTATTTAATTTAATAATAATAAAAGGGGTTTAATACACAATGGGCAGTATGTATGTATGTATATATATATAATATAACTTGTTATAGATTAATAAAAATCTATATTTTAAAATCATAACCTGATTCAGACAAAATGAACAGTATATAATAATAATTATAACAATATTCTGTTCTCTGTTCGTTTAAAGAGTGTATGAAGTAATGTTTTAACTTAAAGAACATTAGTGTATTTATACATTATACTGTAAAAAAAAGTGTTAAATAGATTGTGTTTTTATTGTATATTGTCTTTTTTATCTTATTTTTATCTCAATTGTTCTTCAAATGCTTTCTCAGTAAAATAAAGGCAATGGAATGAATGTCTTTACGGCGTGACTGAGCACAAATATACTTTATTTCACACTTCAGGGGGAAAGGAAATATTAAATAATTATAATAATACTCCTGTGGTGGAAACGAGTCTCTACACAGAACCAGAAGAAGAAGAAGAACACACGAGTTAAAAAGCAGAAGAGACTCTGGATCTAGTTTGAGCCGACGGACACCTGACATCATTTCCTCTGCAGTGCATTCTGGGAGGTTTGGATCGGAGTGAAGCTCCTTCATCACAGAAACAATATTTGAGCTGGAAGGGACTTCTTCTGTGATCACACGCCTCTCTAGAAGCAGAAAACCCTTAGGATGTAAAGAAAAGATCACCTTCCTTGAAGAGATTTACAACATTTCTCCCTTCATTAGTAATATTTAATCCTCAGAACTTCATTTGAAGACGGTTTTCTCAATATTTAGATGTTTTTTCTCCCTCAGATTCCACATTTTCTTCTAGTTGTATCTCAGACAGATAATATCTGATCAGAACAAGCCGGACGTCAGTGAAGAGATGATTTATTCTCTCTCTGGTGTTTCTGGCTCACGCTCCCATATAAATATCTTTAGAATATTTAACTAAATGTAACTTTGAATTCCAGTTTCAAAAGCTAAAATTATTAATGTTTTATAATGAATTTACTTGTCTAGTAATATTTTAGAATTAATTTAACAAAATTTAACTTTCAGTTACTTTTAAAGATTTTAATGGGTCCATTAAAATAAATAAATATATATATATATATATATATATATATATATATATATATATATATATATATATATATATATATATATATATATATATATATATATACTTACAATTTTTTTTAAATAATTTAATAGGCCCATAATAAATTAATAAATAAACACACACACATATATATATATATCATGTTTATGTTTATGTATCTTAATAAATTCTCTTATTTATTTTATTTAATCTATACATATATCATAAGTGGAGATGGACTAGAAAGGATCTCATAACTTATATTTTCTTGGAGTATTTCTGATGGCAGCTGAATCATTTACAGTTAAATCTCTTCCAGGAGCATCTCGTTACGGTTCACGCTTCCTCTGAAGGTCTTCTTCTCGGCTCTGGTTCAAGAACATCTTCCTCTTCTGTAAAACGAGCGCCTTTTCCTGTAAAGGACTGACCGCGCGTCCCCGCCTGCGTGCGTGCGTGCGTGCATGCATGCGTGCGCGCGTCCGCTGACGGCGAGCGTTGAGCGATCGGCGCATCACTTCGATCGGCGCTCGGATCAATACAGCAGCCCGCGTTGCGTCGCGTCGCGCCGGAGGAGCGGTGATGGATCACGGAGCGAGCTGATCGCGGCCAGAGCCGGAGGATCATGTCCTATGTGTCTTCACAAGGTAACCGTTCCTCCGCGTGACTGACAGCGCGGCGCGAGCGCTCGGGGCTCCGCGGGAAGCGCTCGGTAACAGCAGATGCGCGGAGAGGCCGCGCGTTTATTTATAGATCCGGTCCGGACCGAACCGACAGCTCTCCGTTACGCGCGCGAGCGTGTGTGTGTGTGTGTGTGTGTGTGTGTGTGAGTGAGTGAGTGTGTGTGAGTGTGTGTGTGTGAGTGTGTGTGTGTGTGTGTGTGTGTGTGTGAGTGTGTGTGTGTGTGTGTGTGTGAGTGTGTGTGTGTGTGTGTGTGTGTGTGTGTGAGTGAGTGAGTGTGTGTGTGTGAGTGTGTGTGAGTGTGTGTGAGAGATCGAGCAGATGTTTCGAGGGTCGCGTCGTGATAAATGGACTCTGATTCGGATTCTGATTCGGAGTTGCTGTTCACACTTCAGTTCAGTAAAAACGGTTTCACGGTTATGTAAATATTACATGATGAACGATACGTTTAGTTCCGATCATTCTGTGCCTTGTATCTGATATATGCGTGCATGCAATGAATGATCATAATTTCATCATTCGAAATAATTCGTTAAAACAAGTAAAAAAAAGTTGTATAAATGTAGTTATATGCATTTATATGTTGGTTGTACATTAATATTTCATAAATCACTTTTTGTACATTTGTAGAAATTGAGAATTTTATACAGTTGTGTAGAGTTCCCATTTTTATTATATATTTATATATACAATGTATAATAAAAAATAGAATATACATAGTTTGTAGTAGTTAATGTTTAATAAAATACTGTTGAAATTATTTTACTTTTATGTTTTTATAACAGAATTTTTATAGTGTGTATAAAGTTAAAGGTCACGTAAATACAGTTTATAATGCAAAATACAGTTTTGATATGATTTGCCATTTTGAGTTTCAGTAAGTTAACAATTAATAAAAGGTGTAGAAACATTTTAGTTGTACATTTCTATATTGTGAATTTTACACTTACATTAGAGATATATCATTTTAATTTATATTATATTTTTAAATAAATATACACAATTAAGTGTCATACATTAATGTATAATATATGCATCTTTAATAAATAGTGTAGACATGTTCATATACATTTTACACACATTTACAGTTAATTATATATTACACTGTTCTTAAATATATCTTGTATTATTCATATTTAGTTTTGGATATTTTTAAATTATGCAATATATACATATGATTCAATGATACAAATTTTTGAAAATGAAATATAATTTAGTTTTTTTATATATATAGTTTTAATTTATATAAATTGTAAAAAATAAAAATAAATAAATAAATAGATATGTAACTTAAATATAATTTCACAGCTGTCAAATTGACTAAATCGTAAATTTCCTTTACATCTTAAAAATAACCTGAAACGGTTTTACGGTTGTATTTTTTAATATACAGTAAGAATCACACCATATACAGGTTACTCGTATCAGACCCTCTGAGTTACATGCTTTCTGCTGGTTAACTGCTGGTTAACTGCTGGTTATCTGCTGGTTATCTGCTGGTTAACTGCTGGTTATCTGCTGGTTAACCGCTGGTTATCTGCTGGTTAACTGCTGGTTATCTGCTGGTTAACCGCTGGTTATCTGCTGGTTATCTGCTGTTTAACCGCTGGTTATCTGCTGGTTATCTGCTGGTTATCCGCTGGTTAACCGCTGGTTATCTGCTGGTTATCTGCTGGTTAACGCTGGGGTTGTTGTGTTTGGTTACTGTATGTGAGTTAAAAGATAAAAATACGTTACTGCAAGGGAACGCTGGCTAAAAACTTTTATTTAGTTTAGTTTCATTTTCTTTTATTCATAAAATGTATTCGTATTCGTTTACTATAGGTTATAATCTACAGTAGAGTTTTAATGATATATATATATATTTTTTTTTCATAAAATGATAATTAACTAATGTGTTAGTGTGTGTGTGTCTATATATATATATATATATATATATATATATATATATATATATATATATATATATATATAATTGTAATTTAAAAGTATATAATTCAATATAATAAATGTCATTTAGACATTACTTTACAGTTATAAAATTACATACATTGTAGCTTTTTTTGACATTTAAAAATTGTGTAGAGACAATTTAAAAAATAACCTTAAATGTTTAGTATAATTAACTGTAGTATAAATAAATATGTATTTCTAATGTCTATATTTAGGAATAAATAAATATAAAATAAAGATAGCTATATAAATATATTACAGTTTTTTTGTACATTGTACATTTTAAGTTAACAGTTGATGTATGCTGTATATTATAGATAGTGTGTGTGTATAGATATATAATTAAAAAGAATTGTGTAAATAGAAATAAGGTGTAATATAATCAGTTTAAATGTATGTATTATAGTTTTGCATACAAGTATTTTTTGTGATTATTAACGAGGGTCAGATTCTGTCGTTAATGAAGTAAAGATTGACCTTTGACCTTTGACCTTTGACTTGAACCTGAACTCTTCTGATTGGTGGACACTCTCCGTGTGTTTGAATCCTTGACTCTGATTGGTCGAGGTCACGTGTTCCTGTTTATTATACGTGATTCTTTTAATAAAATGCAGCTAATATAGATTTGGTTTATTAAAAAAAATAAAATCTAAAAAAAAAAAATCTTTTAGAATATTGTTCTAATATTCTTCAAATCAGGGTCAAATGTTATTTCTAATCCTTACAACGACACAATATTTTACTAAAATACTTTTTAAAAATATAGAAATAGAATATTTTATAATAATAATAATAATATTGCAAAATATAATTAAAATGTTAAAAAAGCCTTTAATAAAATATTGTCAGCTTAAATCAACTACTTAACAAACCTTATACCATATTAAGTTATTTTAATAATTTTATGCTAACTTAAACTATTGTAAAATATAACCAAATATAATTTTTTGTGCTTTAAAATATCATGTGAGTCTAAATCAGGACCCAGGCTAATGAATGAATATGAATATGAATATAATGTTATAGAATACAACTCAAAGACTAGTGAAGTATTTTAATAAACTTTAATGTCATACTAAATATTCTAAAATCTCATTTATGTTTTTATGTAAGTGTTTTATTAAAGTAGTATGCCAGCTTAAACCGGTCCAGGGATTTCAAATCCTAAAAAACATTCTAAAATATGATTTAAATATTTTTAATAAAAACATTACATCAACTTAAATCAATATCCAGTGGATTAAAATGCTCAAATAATAAAGTTACATTTTAATAAAATACTGATGTTTATGTCAATTTCAACCTAAATCAGGATGCAGGTTAAATAATCATATTAATTATAATTCATATGCTAGTTTATATGTTTTATTTAATTACTATTTATAAACATTATACACTCCGGTCGACCTAAACCAGCATTCTGTCTATCAGAAGAGAGAGAGAGAGAGAGAGAGAGAGAGAGAGAGAGAGAGACAGAGAGAGAGAGAGAGAGAGAGAGAGAGAGAGAGAGAGAGAGAGAGAGAGAGAGAGACAGAGAGAGAGAGAGAGAGAGAGAGAGAGAGAGAGAGAGAGAGAGAGAGAGAGAGAGAGAGAGAGAGAGAGAGAGAGAGAGAGAGAGAGAGAGAGAGAGAGAGAGAGAGAGAGAGAGAGAGAGAGAGAGACAGAGAGAGAGAGAGAGAGAGAGAGAGAGAGAGAGAGAGAGAGAGAGAGAGAGAGAGAGAGAGAGAGAGAGAGAGAGAGAGAGAGAGAGAGAGAGAGAGAGAGAGAGAGAGAGAGAGAGAGAGAGAGAGAGAGAGAGAGAGAGAGAGAGAGAGAGAGAGAGAGAGAGAGAGAGAGAGAGAGAGAGAGAGAGAGAGAGAGAGAGAGAGAGAGAGAGAGAGAGAGAGAGAGAGACAGAGAGAGAGAGAGAGAGAGAGAGAGAGAGAGAGAGAGAGAGAGAGAGAGAGAGAGAGAGAGAGAGAGAGAGAGAGAGAGAGAGAGAGAGAGAGAGAGAGAGAGAGAGAGAGAGAGAGAGAGAGAGAGAGAGAGAGAGAGAGAGAGAGAGACAGAGAGAGAGAGAGAGAGAGAGAGAGAGAGAGAGAGAGAGAGACAGAGAGAGAGAGAGAGAGAGAGAGAGAGACAGAGAGAGAGAGAGAGAGAGAGAGAGAGAGAGAGAGAGAGAGAGAGAGAGAGAGAGAGAGAGAGAGAGAGACAGAGAGACAGAGAGAGAGAGAGAGAGAGAGAGAGAGAGACAGAGAGAGAGACAGAGAGAGAGAGAGAGAGAGAGAGAGAGAGAGAGAGACAGAGAGAGAGAGAGAGACAGAGAGAGACAGAGAGAGAGACAGAGAGAGAGAGAGAGAGAGAGAGAGAGAGAGAGAGACAGAGAGAGAGAGAGAGAGAGAGAGAGAGAGAGAGAGAGAGAGAGAGAGAGAGAGAGAGAGAGAGAGAGAGAGAGAGAGAGAGAGAGAGAGAGAGACAGAGAGAGAGAGAGAGAGAGAGAGAGAGAGAGAGAGAGAGAGAGAGAGAGAGAGAGAGAGAGAGAGAGAGAGAGAGACAGAGAGAGAGAGAGAGAGAGAGAGAGAGAGAGAGAGAGAGAGAGAGAGAGAGAGAGAGAGAGAGAGAGAGAGAGAGAGAGAGAGAGAGAGAGAGAGAGAGAGAGAGAGAGAGAGAGAGAGAGAGAGAGAGAGAGAGAGAGAGAGAGAGAGAGAGAGAGAGAGAGAGAGAGAGAGAGAGAGAGAGAGAGAGAGAGAGACAGAGAGAGAGAGAGAGAGAGAGAGAGAGAGAGAGAGAGAGAGAGAGAGAGAGAGAGACAGAGAGAGAGAGAGAGAGAGAGAGAGAGAGAGAGAGAGAGAGAGAGAGAGAGAGAGAGAGAGAGAGAGAGAGAGAGAGAGAGAGAGAGAGAGAGAGAGAGAGAGAGAGAGAGAGAGAGAGAGAGAGAGAGAGAGAGAGAGAGAGAGAGAGAGAGAGAGAGAGAGAGAGAGAGAGAGAGAGAGAGAGAGAGAGAGAGAGAGAGAGAGAGAGAGAGAGAGAGAGAGAGAGAGAGAGAGAGAGAGAGAGAGAGAGAGAGAGAGAGAGAGAGAGAGAGAGAGAGAGAGAGAGAGAGAGAGAGAGAGAGAGAGAGAGAGAGAGAGAGAGAGAGAGAGAGAGAGAGAGAGAGAGAGAGAGAGAGAGAGAGAGAGAGAGAGAGAGAGAGAGAGAGAGAGAGAGAGAGAGAGAGAGAGAGAGAGAGAGAGAGAGAGAGAGACAGAGAGAGAGAGAGAGAGAGACAGAGAGAGAGAGAGAGAGAGAGAGAGAGAGAGAGAGAGAGAGAGAGAGAGAGAGAGAGAGAGAGAGAGAGACAGAGAGAGACAGAGAGAGAGAGAGAGAGAGAGAGAGAGAGAGAGAGAGAGAGAGAGAGAGAGAGAGAGAGAGAGAGAGAGAGAGAGAGAGAGAGAGAGAGAGAGAGAGAGAGAGAGAGAGAGAGAGAGAGAGAGAGAGAGAGAGAGAGAGAGAGAGAGAGAGAGAGAGAGAGAGAGAGAGAGAGAGAGAGAGAGACAGAGAGAGAGAGAGAGAGAGAGACAGAGAGAGAGAGAGAGAGAGAGAGAGACAGAGAGAGAGACAGAGAGAGAGAGAGAGAGAGAGACA
>NW_025048355.1:2385000-2400000 GCF_018831695.1 Puntigrus tetrazona | reverse complement strand
GTGTGTTCGCGCGCGCGGGAGCGTAGTAGCAGATCTCTCTTCAGTCTGTCAGACGCCTGCTGTAGGGCTGCACGGGCTTTTTTTTATTTTTTCCCCCCCTTCTGTCAGTGTGAGATGAAGATGAGGATGAGGAGGATGATGCGCGCGCGGTCCGCCCACACAGGACCGTTCCCGGCTCGCGTCTGAGCGTCGCGCTGAGCGTTCGTTTCCGACGATGCGGGAGTAACGGCATGAGGACCGCTCGCGATCGCTGGCAAGTCGGCGAAACGGCAAACCCGCCGCGCGCGCGCCAGCCGCCTTCCCCGCGGAGCGAGCGATGAGCGCCGGCGGGAATCTGCGCGTCACCCTGGAAACGGCAGCGGAGACTCGAGCGAGCGCGGCCCGAGCGGAGCGCAGCGACAGCGGGACCGAAGAGCGAGGAGCGGCCGCCGCGGGAGGGATGCGTTTCGCTGTTTATACCGAGCCGGTGACGAAGAAGAGCCCCCCGCGTGTCCCCGGCAAACCCGCCTCGCGCGAGGACACAGTTAGACAGTGATTGTGACAGAACCGATCCGAGGACAGCGAGGTTACGACAGATGCCCGAGGAACGCGCTGAGCGCTAGTCACTGGAGCGGAGAGACCGACGGACCGAGAGGCGTGAGCCCCGACGCCTGCGCTCTCTCTTCTCCGGTAAGAACTCACTCGCAAACTACACCCGAGCTTCACTGCGGCTTAGAGTCCGGACAGGAAACGGAAACGATTTTCTCTCAGGCAGTGCGTGAAACAGCCCGCGAGACCCCGCTCGGGTCAGAACCGTCCGTTACGACACAAACCAGTTAATTAGAGATCCCGTTCCGTGCAGGTGTTTTCTGCGTTTCCTTGCATAAACACGTTTTTCCACGAGGCCACGCGCATTGCTGAGGTCTTCATCCGGACACCTTTAAAGGTGATCTTCTCGCACCCTCGGGTTTTAAATGGTGGCCCGTGCTCCGGGGTCACGTGTGCAGTGCTCCTGATTTACTGTAGATTGCTGTGTCCCTCCCCGCTCAGTGCTGCCCCCTCGGGCCCCTGGACAGTGTGTGTTTACAGTAGTGCTCTCCAGTCCCTGCTGCTCCTCTACTGTATCCTCCACACTTGAACTGTCTGCGAGAAATGCTGCGTCTATGTGCCCCGGTGCGCTGTGCTGCACGTTATTGAGACGAACTGGATTGTTAATTGAATGAATTGGAGATATTTTTGTGAGAGAAGTTGGGTTTGCGTGTGCTAGCACATCCGTATGTGTGTCTGTGATTGCAAGCATACTGCATACTGCGTAGCTGTGCACACTGTGTACTGTATTACAGGGCATTTAGTAAAAATAGTTGAGGTGGTGTTCATGCTGTTTGACAGTAATTGCATGCAATGCATTGTGTGTGTGTGTGTGTAATATATCATGCACACTTCGTCTTGTTTCACAGGTCTGCAGTGCATTAAGTGTATCTGCAAATATTTAGATATACTGTTATATAAAAGTAATATGCAGTATATCAGGGAGAGTTAGAATGCGTATTGCATACAGCTTCATATACTATTATAAAGATGATGTTCAGTATATTCAAACATATTTAGATGCTAAGTAGTCCAGTTCGCATCATATTTCATACAAAGGCATAGTAGTTTTAAGACGATGTAGATGGGATGCACATACTATTTTATTGAAGTATGCACTATATAATTTATATTTGGATAGCATGCATGCTGTTTTACACAGTATTTACTAAAATGAGAAAACTACGTGTATATTCAGAAAGGTTTTTATTTAGTTTTACATTCTCTATTTTAAAATGTGTTTTGTGCACAGAAAGATGCTTTATAAGCAATTTTATACAAATAATACGAAGCGTGCCGTGCGTCTTTCATACCGTTCCTTATACTGTTTTATAAAAACTGTAAACAGTACAGCATGCATATTAACCGTGTTTGGATACGGAGTGCATGCTTTCTTTTCATGCATGTATATTCAGAGACTCACATAAGGAGAAGGTAGTGGGTCTGCGTCCTGCATGCTGCTTTTGCTAGCCTTTAATTCCCAGCGTAGCTACTGTAGCTCGTGGATCTCTGCCGAAGACCGTTTTCTGTCGGCCCACACAGAATCTGCACACTTTTTTTTGACATTATCTGCCGTGGGTTAAATTAGCTGGAACGCGTTAAATGTTTTTAGATTACCGATCTTTACATGCTGTGAGCTGTGTTAGCCGTGCACGGTTGCTATGCCGTTGCTAGGGTCGGTTTCAGTGATATTGCTCTGCAGCACACACGATTTAGAAAACCGCTCGCAGACTAGTAGCGCTAGCACTAGCGGCCGGCTCTGTTTGGCGACGGGCTCCTGTGGGAACGGTGGCACCGAGCGTTAGAAAGTTGAGAGATGCTAAACTTCATGACAATGAGAGCGGTCCGCCGCTGCGGATCTCTGGAGGTTTGTTGATATTGAGTGGATCTCTTCCACCTGAAACACTTTTATTACATTTCAGGGCTGCAATAATGCTCTGATCTCACACACACACACACACACACACACACACACACACACACACACACTCACACACACACACACACACACACACACACACACACACATACACACACACACACACTCACACACACAGCGCAGTGTGTTATCGATCAGGAGTGTTTTCCTCTGGTGTGGTGAGTCCGGTCGTGTCTGATATCTGATACCTGAGTCACATTAGTGTGGGTGTGCAGCACATCAGTATTAGACCGCACTTATTTATTTATGTAACGCATTCAAGTCAATCCTTATGATGCAAAGGACTCCATTTACTGCAAAGTATATAATGCATTAAACTGAATGCTGATACGGGGCAGCTAATGCATAACGCAAAGAAATCATTTTGCTGCAAAGTATAAGTTAGTTAACTAGGTATAAGACGGTAACTAGGATCAGTAGACGCTAATGTTTTTAAATTTTTTGTCTGGTAAAGCAGATGGCATTTGCTTTTTTTAGCAGTTGTTTTGGCATTATTATATTATTCTAGATTTCCTTCGAATGCAAACAATACGTATACTGTTACGTATAATTGATTAAACCTAACTCTCGCAGACATGTATTATATATAATGCAAATGCATGATGCAAAAAAACATGTAATGCGTTAAATTGAATGATTATGACACAAATAAAATATAAATTGCTGTCAGTTATTTAATGCATTAAGTTGCATTCAATATAATTAGTAAATAAATAATACGTAACGCAAGGAATCGCATGAACTGTGTGTTCTTATAATGCAAGAAAGGCTGTAAAAACAGCATATGATCGTCCGAGCGTTGGAGGGCTGAGCTGTAGTGTGATTGGGAAGCGTACGGTGAAGCCAGATGTGAGGCGGCTAATGGCTGTATATTTGAGAGGATGAATGCGACGTGATCTGATCCAGCAGAGATCCTCACAGATGACTGATATATTATTCATATATGATCTTTACTGACTCCAGATCAGCTGTGGGCTTGAAGCGATCAACACTCTATCCATCTCAGCCAGCAGGCGTTTATTTACTCTCAACCGAATCAAGTCTCGTGATGCTAAACGCTCCTATTTCACTTTGAGAGCTTTGCTCATTGAGTTACCCATCTCGTCTTCTCTTGATGTTCATGGGTTCGATCTCCAAGAAGGCCTTGTGAAGCCACTTCAGATGCTCGTCAAGGACTGCATCAGAAAACTTGAAATAAAGCTTTATGTCTAATGTAGAGTAAATCACCTCTTAATAGTGCATTATGATGTTTATTAAGAGCAAATATAGTAAATATATGGCATTGCTTGTTTGTCGTGCGTTATAAGGAACACTTGGGAAGCTGCAGGGCCGAACAGATAAGTGCTATAATGTGTTATAATAACCGGTTACAGTTATTATTATGAGCAGGAGTAATTAATGTATTGAGGATACTTTAGCAGTGCGTTCATCGGCTTCAAGTGAAGAGATGCCAGGATGTTCTTACCATGTGTTTCTAAAAGCACTGAGAACCGTTACGTGTTACTGCTGGCATCACTTCTGTAATTGTTTAATAAGCTTTTATTTTCATTTTCAGTGGCGTTGTTATTAACACTGTGTGTAGGGCTGTAGATGTCGTACTGTTGGTTAAGTTACAAGCAGGGCGTCGTTGATAACTCTGAAGCGTCCTGGATTGTGTTTCGTCTCAGAATATCATCGTCTGCCTCGCCAAGTTTATTATTTCTTTCATCGCTGGTGTGATCCGTACGAAACAAGGCCCGCGGACGTGTATTGTTTTTGTGATTTGCTGTGGTATTAAAGAAGTACTTAGCCTTTAAGAGATAAATAATATGACCTGAGTAATTCAATATTGTAAGATTTAGTGCAAGTTAATGTTTTTTAACGTACCTTTGTTGTAGAGATGCCACAAACATGATTATTAAAAATCACGTCTTTCTCGTTAGACCTTAGGGTCTCCGGTTGGTAGGCAGTGCAACGTTTAAAATGTAATGTTTAGTTGTTGTGCGCTGTTGTAAAAGCCCCGCGTGAGAACAGGAGCTGATGTGGGAGAGTAAATAATGAGCGTTAATGAAGCACATGTATATGATGGGGATGATGGACGGAGGCTCATGTTCTCTGTGTTTTCTCTCCGGTGAAATGCTGCTGCTCGAACGCGCCCACACAGAGACCCTTCCTCAAGCGCGTGTGTGTGTGTGTGTGATACGTGTATCAGCAATGCTCTCAGCGATTCCCACCCACACACACACACACACACACTTCAGCCTGACATTGCATTAACATCCAGAATGGCGTTCGGCGTGCGTGGGTGTGTTTGTGTGTGTGTTTGGAGCGCGACCCGATCGCACCCGGGCGAATTGAAAGCGCAATTTACAATCCGAGCGGCTCGGCGGTTTTATGACTAATTAAAGTCTTTCTGCGTCCGTACGCATTAAGCTTGTGTGTTCTGCTAGCGCTGAGCTCCGTGTGTCTCTTTTGCTTAAACGGAGGCAGTTTCCATGACGACCAAACAAAGACCTCGGATTCAGAACAAAACTTCAAGAAACAGAAGGACAGAGCGAGCACTAGAGCAAACTTTACGTCAGAGGACGCGCATCAGGGCTGCTCACAGAGCAAACGTTAGACGCCCGCGATGGGCCAGGAGAGCGCTTAGCAACACCCTGGCGACGGCCCAGAACACCCTAGCAACAGAAAGGCGCTCACAGAAACAGCTCCAGATTTTCTGTCCAAATGAATCTCATCCGAGGGTATTTTTGATCATACAAGCTCATTGTCATCTTTGCAGCCATTATAACGTAATTTACTGTATAATGCAGAATATTTGGTTGAATAAATTACAAGCAGGACTGCTTTGCACTGTAATATCTAAAAAAAATGACCATTTATTTTAATAAAAGCATTGTTATATCATAAAACACCTTCATGATAACCTGTTAAAATAACCAGCTGTGACTGAAATATTTTACATTAGAATGTGTCTCAAAAATAATAATTTATTATTTATTGTATCATATTAAATTATTAAACAATACGTTTTTTTTTTCTTAAATGTTTTGATTTTAACAGGCAAAAAAAAGTAATTTTTCATTTGATTTAATTTTTAAAAGATTTATCACAGTGTTAGTTTCATTTGATCACCACCATTTTTAGTAATAAGTTTGTATTAAATCATAAATTTTAATTTTAATTGATTAGATATTATAAATGAAAAGCTAATTAAACCATTTAAATGGAAACCCAGAAAATAATTAATTATGGAAAAAATAAATCCGATTTCATAGGGCCCTAATATTTATTTATTTATTTTTTACTTTTAATAAATTGTTGCTAACCTGTATACATGATTAAAATGAGTAATTGCCCTTCAGAAGCTCGTAGAAGCCTCTTTTTCCTGGATTTCTGACCGTGATCGTCTTATGAAATGTTTGAAACGATCTGCGTGTTTTCTTCCGGTCTTGATGATTTCATGTTTGGGTGATATTTTTAGTGTCATTGTGTGATTGATGCCGGCTGGAATCAGATCAGACACAGATGATTAGCGCTCGTGTTTGTGGATCACACGGTGGCGCGCGGGTGATATTCCCAAAACTGTTCCTGCACTCGCAAATCTCATAATCCTGTAGAAAAGAAAAAAAAAAACTGTCATAACCGAACCCGGAGAGAAGGAGAGATGCGTCATAAACTGGTAACGGATTATTAAAGACTGTAAAGCACACGGACGTCACTCCGCTGTCAGACGCTCTGTCCTTTACGTCAAGGTCAGGTGTGGCGTGTCTGAAATTAACTTTAAATGTCCTCACCAAAGGATGCTCTGCAGTGAATGGGTGCCGTCAGGATGAGAGTCAATAATCCGCACCGTTCTAAAAGAACATTATATCATGTATTTGGTGTAATGCAATGCGGTTTAAGGTTAAAAAACACATTGTTTTCCACATGCTGTACGCTATTGTTTCTCCTCTAAGCCCCGCCTCCTCAAACAGGTTGCACAAAGGGCTTCGTTCTAAAAAAGCAAGGTGTGCTCTGATTGGCCGGCTAATATTCTGCTCTAACATCTGTGTTCATCCGTTCTGAAGAGTGTTATAAACACAACTTAACACTGATTTCACTTTCACAGCGTCTCCAGAACGCTATAGACGGAATAATAGCTCCGCCTTCTTTCTTTGAGTAAACATTTGGGCGGAGTTATGCAAATAAACCCAGTTTTTTGACGTGGGGGAACAAGTCAGGACTTTACTCTTTGCGGTTTTAGGGTCTTTGCACCGCTTGCAGCACTGGAAAGAGAAACAAAGCTAGAAATCGCTTCATGAGATCCGTTTAACATGTGGAGAAGACAAAAGATGAAAGAAATACAGCGTTGAGATGTTTTTACGTCCATAATAATTCTTCCACCAGTGAAAAATATTATCTCCTCGTCTCTCTCATCAAAATCCAGCCACGTATTTGTTAAAGGAATAGTTTACCCAAAAAGCAGATTGAGGGTGAGTAAAAGATGAGAGGTACGAACTATTCCTTTAAGAGCGGTTTTGGCTGGATCTGCTCAGATTTCTCTCCTGGTTCAGACCAGAGTTATTATGGTATCTGAGTAAAAATCATCTTAATGCTGGATCTTCCGTCTTCTCCGGATGTTCACTGATGGTCTGGAGCGCTGGGGATGATTGTGGTGTTTTTATCACGCTCTCATTCTGACGGCACCCATTCACTTCCATTACTTCAGCACGTTTTCGGTTCCGTCTGATGACGTGGGCCTCCTCTGGTCGCCCCCGAGCCGTTTCCCTGGGTTCAGATGAGCCTGAGCTGTTTCCAGCCGCTGAGAGTGTGTTGCGGTCAGGGGAAGTGGTGCGAAGGTCCGATCGCTTTGCAGGAAAACACTTTGCGGTTTGCTGTTAAATGGATGATGTTCTGAGGGAAATGCGTTTGCGTGCAGCATCTCGCCGGAGTCTTTATCGTATGTGTCTGTAAGGAGAAGTGAATGAATGAATGTAAAACAGCACAGCTTCAAGATGTTATACGGAGAGGACTCATTAGTCATTTACATCTCTGAGCTGAGCTTAAATGCCAAAATAAATATTTAAGCCCCAAGAAAAGGGTACTGAAAGACAGAGCAGCTGGGAGTAGAAGGTGTCTGCTCTTATAAAGCCTCTTTAGATATCTTAAAGAGCACCACGCACTAAAAATACTGCCGTTTGTGCATGTGATGACAGACAGTTAGCAGCTACCGCTGAAAATCACCAGAAACGTGCCGTTAGACATCCGCTGTGTGCTGGACACATTATTATTATTGCATCGCTCAGACCGTCAGAAGCTTCCAGAGGTTTATGATCGAGCGAAGCCAGTGTTTTATTGCACTTTATCAGTTCACGTCTGTAGATGTCTTCAGTGGCATATAAATGTGACAAAACCTAGTTTTCTTCCTCTCTGTGTGTGAAGGTGTTTATAAGACGCATGTGACATTTTAATCTCTGATTTATTCCCTGGTCTGTCTGAATACTGGATTCTGATTGGCTGGCAGGTGTGCAGTAAAACCATTTAATGGACAGGTAGCTCCAAGTCGGTTTATTCACCTTCAGTATTAATGTGCTGCTTTAATTGATGCACCTACACACACACACACACACACACACACACACACACTCACACACCTACACACACACACACACACACACACACACACACACACACACACACACACACACACACACACACACACACACACACACACTCACAAACACACTCACACACACTCACAAACACACACACACTCACACACCTACACACTCACACACACTCACACACACACTCATACACACACTCACACTCACTCACGCACACACACTCACACTCACGCACACACACACTCACACACACACACACACTTGTCAAAGTGTACCCTACAGATACTAGATAACTACATCATATTTCTCAGCACCGAGGAGGTAAACTATTTTTAAACACTATTTTTAAAGTAATTAAACACAGCTTGATTATTTGTAGACGCAGATAACATTATCTTATTCGCTATTTAAGTTTAATTTATTTTTATTTAGTTCCAGTTAGTACTTTTAGTGTATCTGTATCTTGTATATCGGTTCATTTGTAATAAGTTCATGTGTATTTTAGCTCATGAAGTGTTTTTAGCCACTGATTGTAATCCTGTGCACTGAAAGAAATGGTGCAGGATTTTCTTAAACGTCTTTCAAGCGGTAGCTGCTGGCGAGTTTCACACAAAAGTATAAAGAAAGTAAAGTTTTGTGTTAAAAAGTTTGTTTCTCCACATCAGCAGCTCCAAGACGTTTTCATCTCTCTGTGCTCTGAAGGTTTTTACTGAAGGCTTCGTTTATATTTCGCTGATTTGTATAACATTTTACTAAAACAAAAGTTTAGTTTTCTTGTGTACAGAGTGAAAAAAGAGAAATCTCTGGAAAAACGTCAACTCTGATATCACAACAAAGCCAAGCGAACATTTAGTGTTTTTCTGTTTTCCACAAAATATGCAAATTAGTACATATTTAATTAGATAATGAATTATTTGCATATTAAAACTTAACTTTAAGAAAACAGTCGTTTAATGTACTGTTGTAACCACCTGAAAACAAATATCTATTAGTTCACATTTTTACCTTCACGTGTTTTAAGAGGCGGCACTGAGTGGGCGGGGTCTTCAGAGAGTGGGCGGAGTTTAAAGGCCAGGAGATTATAATCCTGTCCTGTTTGTTCTCAGCACACACTTGTCTGCCGCTTTACATTCTCCAGCTCCGTATTTTTCAAAATTAAAACAGAATGTCCAGAAAGACTAATTCACGTACGTTGCACCAAAAAGCCATCGCCCTTGTTTGAGTCCAGTCAGAAACTCAGCACACACTCTTAAAGACATCAGTGATGACCATTTTTCAACTTCCCCTCTAAAGAAATACCATACTGGTGTCTCTTGAATGCAGCCAGGTATTTCATTACAAACAACTGAGCTAGTTTATATTAAATATATAGATATATTTTTTCCCGTTTCTCTGCCTGTCTCAATCCCTGAGGGATGTTTGTATAACCATCCTTTCACACTATTAAGTGAAGATCACGTTCAATGAAGATATTTTGTAACTTTCCTAATGTGTATATAGCAAAACTTTATTTCTGATTAGTGATATGTATATGCATTGCCAAGAATGTCACGTCTCATCCTCGGATTTCTGTCTTCAAACTGAATTTTGCCTAATTTTATCAAACCACATCGCTGCAAAGATGAATCTTTCAGGCATGAATCTCAATCTTATGAGCGATTCGTTCTTGTAGAGTGATTCAAATAGATATTTTGGAATCATTTTCTTTGTTATCATAAACACATTTTTTAAAATAAAAATACTCATCCAGAGAGACGTGGGACGAAGCTATTGTGCACTACACCTGAATATAGATGAAGCCTGATCGTAACGGGGGATTGAAGGCAGGTTTAGCCCAAATTGAGACGCCATTAGAAATGTTCAACTCTACGTTTAATCGAAGAATTCAGCCGTTGCTTGGAGGTACAGGTGACGGCGTTCACGTAACCAAAGATGAGCTAACGGCTAAAACGGTGGCCAAACTATGGCATGTTTTTTCTAAAACCTGAAGAACGTAATTTATTCTCAGAGGATCAAGCGATTCTAATAATCTGTGTGCAGAAGAACGGACTCCTCCGTCTTTGAACCCCCCTCCATTCCTCTCTCCTTCTTCTGTTTTGTTGTGGGTAGAAAAAAAACGAAAGCCTTTGAAAGCTCACTGAACACTTTCCATGCACCTTCTTCTGATGAAAACACCACCGTAAAGAAGCGTTTCTAGGAAAGCCACCTGTCTGCCGGCCGTCAGACGAGACTTCTCTCATCTAAAGCGTTTATTCAGCAGCCGAGCCAAATAATAGAACTTGGGTTGCCCTCAAAACCGTTCGGAGACACCAGCTCGTGTGGAGCAGGAAGGATTCTGATTGGCTGTTATCGTTCGTCGTTATGACTGCGGCGTAGTGAGAAGCCGCCGGTTCTTGGGTGAAGGTCCGGTTATCTGCTTCTTTACGGCGCAGGGGTCCCACTCTCAAATGTTTCTCGAGGTCGAGTGCTTTCAGAGAGAAAGCCGAGGAGATTCGAGCGGACGCCGGTGTTTCTGCTGTTCTGGTGTGATGAATCTGTGCCTGAAGAGAGAGCGCTGGAGATGGAGGCCGTGCGTGTGTGTATTTATAGCAGCAGGAATGTAAGTTGTGTAAAGGTTTGCTGTCCTGAGGGATGAATCACCACAAAACAAGACAAAACACTGACAGCACTGTGTGTGTGTGTGTGTGTGTGTGTGTGTGTTTCTGTGGACTCTGAGCGAATAATTATCTCTTTCTGCCTGTGTGTTTCAGAGCACGCTCGTGCTCGCAGGAAGAGCTTTGCCACGTCGCGGCAGAGAAGCATGGAAACGCCGCCCACTGCCCCTACACAGCCATTCCGACAACCTGTGAGTACTAGCTAGTGCACTGCACACTGCGCCCTCGTGCAGCTAGCGCGCCGCCGCTCATTTATCAGCCCTGACAGCTCATTTGCATTTTTAATCCAGGTTAGTTTAAGCGCGCTGTAAGTTTGGTCGCAGCGCGCGGTGTCGCCGCTCCTCCGTCTCGGAGCGCAGTGCATTGTGGGATACGGCGTGACTGCCACACTGCGTTTTATCCAAAGTGACCGAAGCCTACGCGCAGCTAGCTTTTATTTGTGTTTTATTACCCAGGGAGACCTTTTTTTACTTTTTGTTAATTGTATAATAAATAAAAAGAAAACCAATAGAATACACATAAATAGATAGAATGCTTTAAAGTGATCTCATTTCAAATAAAAGTTGACATTTACATAACATGTGTATATTTATTATGGATATAAAAACTATATATTAAGAAGGATGTTATGTTTGTATTTAGAAATAATTTAAATCAGCGTTCTACATATATGCATGTAAATATTTTCAAAATATGCATGTATTTATATTTTATATATATATGTGTGTGTGTGTGTGTATAGATATAGATAAACAGATGAAAGCCGTAGCAAAGACTTATTTTAGATACAAATAACAGCACTATTTTTTAAGAAAACAAGCACTTAGTGAATGAAGAGAGTGCAAGGATACACTAAAGTTTGAGAGTGAGTGAGAGGGTCAGATAAAGATGGAAGAGATGCACTTAGCCTCAGCCGTTAGTGTGTGTCTGCTATAAGGTTACTAATAATCAGCCTCCACCTTCCTGACATAAATAAATCATCATCCTAGTATTTAAACACACTCTCACTAGAACACACTGTAGAGTCCTGTTGATTGAGTTAAACTAACTGACTTTCATTTCTAAAGTTGCTGTTTTTATATTGTATTTTATTTAAGTTTACTTTGAAAGTGTTTTTGATCAGTTTTAATTTAAGTTGATAATACGATATATATATATATATATATATATATATATATATATATATATGTACAGTTGGAAGAAATTGGTGGAAAACATTTTAATTTGAGACATTTTAAATTTCAGAAATAATTAGAGAAACGGCTAGTAATGCACTGAATTAAACAGGAAGTAGTGAAGTAGAAAAACTGAAGACGTTCTGATTCTTTTTGTTTGGCACAAAAACTAGAGTTAAAATTCAGAGTTATTAAAAATTATTAAAATTAATAGAATTACAGTGTTTTTCACAGCGAAATAAAAGCAGTGACCATTTATTTTAAAAATAGGTCTGATGTTTCTAAGATTTATGTTTCACTCTGTTTAGACTAATTATGTACAGGTAAGTGGTGTGTGTGTGTGTGTGTGTGTGTGTGTGTGTGTGTGTGTGTGTGTGTGTGTGTGTGTGTGTGTGTGGGAGGGGGTTACTGACAAGCTGTAGTTTTGGGGCATATTACTTCAGAAGTGCTCTAAATCTGACAAAACGTCCCTGTAGAGATGTGTGTGTGGGTGTGTGTGTGTCTCTGTGTGTGTGTGTGTGTGTGTGTGTGTGTGTGTGTGTGTGTGTGTGCGTGCGTATGTGTGTGTCAGCATGAGACAACTTTTGGGAATGGCCCCCTTTTTAAAAATTGTGTGTGTCTATCTCTCTCTCTCTCTTTTATATATATATATATATATATATATATATATATATATATACAGTATATATATATATATAACTTTTTCATCGCAATTAGTATATAAGAACTCACAGTGTGTGTGTGTTTCATCTGAGGATCCTGTGTGTATTTTTAGCTCTGTGTTTTAGTCGTGTTTTGTGTGGGTTGTTTTTTTCCGTTCACTCCTTCTACAGAAATGTTGCAAAGCATGTGCTAATTTCTTAACTAAAGATAGTATACAAAATTAAAAAGATCCAACTGATAGACACGTTTGTTTGTATTTTTTGATGACACGGTAGAGAAATGATAATACAGTTAATAATATATCCATCCGTTCTTTGCTATGTCAAGAAAGTCATATCATTACACCTTTGAACGCTGACAGTTTAAATAAAGCTCACAAAAGTGTGTTTGGCCCTCTGTCTGCTTTCTTTATCACTGGTTTATTTTGTAAACATTACATTACTCTCTTCTGCTTTACGACTCGTCTTCTGTTTCTGTTCAATCGGTTTCAAATGAAAGCTAACTAAATTAGCCGCTTTGAATCAAAACATGACCCGTCTAGACCTGAAGAGCTGTTTTAGTTTTAGAGAGGAGTCGCAAGCTAGTAGACGGTGACGTGAACATGATTCACACGAGATCAGGCGACTCCCGAGCGCTTCGAAGCGAACACACCTCGTCTCGCGGCCGCGTGTGAGCATGCCGTCGTCGTAGAGGTGGCTGATGACGCTTTAACCGCTTTACCTCTCCGGTGTTTTGTTTCCGGATGAATCCGCGCTTTCAACGAATCGAGCGAGTCGGTGACTCACCGAATCAGCCGTTTGAACGAATGACTCACGACTCGCTCGTTACCACTTCCCGCCGTCTACTGGTGGTTTTCCCCAGCGTTTTCAACTTGTTCGTTGGAAAATCTTTTAACATGATTTACGCGTTAGAAACTCTGTGTTGAAGAAGCATGTACTTCCTCCAGCTTTCTTGAGCAGGCTTCAGGTGCCGCTTACTCTCCTCAGCTCTCTGACCTCTGTGAGTCTGCAGGTCCGGAGGACGCTCACAAACATCCCGGAGGGGGAAGATGCGTCAGGATTTATGCTGAATATTTTAACAGTAGAAGTGTCAGAATCAGTCAGAAGCTGAAGACCGGGGCTGTTTTGGGTTGAGCTCAGAGACCTTTCTATTCACTGCAGGCTTTTAATAGTGAGTTTCCTCTAGAAAGAGGTTTGTTGGTTTTTCAGTGTATTTCTTGCCATTTCTTGGTCATTATTTGTGAAATTAAGCAGCAGTGCTTCAGTTTTTTCAGCGTACATTGTTCTCTGACAAATATTTACTGTTTATTTAATTCCGAATAATCCTCTTTATGTACTTGAAGTCACATTATAAAGTTTAAAAAACGTTTTCTTGTAGTCTTAGACGATTCAAGACCCCCGAGTTTATTGTTCTGGAGCACGGTTCTTACCTAGAAGAGGAACAAACATAACCTGCATATATTTAAGAATAGAGGTTATACAGTTTTATGGTGTAGAGGAGCGGGATTGATCTTTACATTAAAACGCTCTCATCATTTGCTCTCCCTGGAGTTCTCCCAGACCCGTGTGAATAGTTCTGCTGAACACAAAGGAACCTATTTGGAACGAAGAACTGTTTCTGTAGTGTTTGTTGACGAATGAGATACCGTTTTGACTAGATGTGGTCTTTGGCTTTCTGAAAGCGGCACGCCGGAACGATCCTAGCGCCTTCGGAAATCTCCCATCGTTCTTGCGGCCGCGCTGAAGGTCAGAGGTCAGGGCTGAAGATTATTGCTGTTCGGGGTCGATGAAGAACTTACTAGCAGATGTTTGTCAGTATGTTCCTGCTGCTCTTTTCCAGGTGGATCGTTCTCTTTAAATGAGGCGTGAAATATTGCCTCAGTGTATGTTGCATGTAAGTCAAGGCATTCTATTGTGCATCAATTCTATTGGATCAAATAAGAACACATATTACAGTTTGTCGTAGTTTCTGTTTAGTGACTTCAGTCTATTATAAATGATTCGTCTGTTTTATTATTTGCGAAGAAACTCTACGATAAAAATGCCTTGAAGGAATAGTTCAAGCAAAAGTTAAAATGTGCTAGACGAGTGTGTTTCTTCATCAGATCTGGAGAAATGGAAGTGAATGGGTGCCGTCAGAATGAGAGTCTGATAAAAAACATCAGAATAATCCGCAGCGATCACATCCGGGAAGACTAAGTTGGTCACAAGTTCTGTTTTGAGCGTGTGCTGAAAGTGAAGTGATCTCACACACACACACACACACACACACTCGGGGAGCGTGGGCAGCAGCTGCAGTGACTCACGGTTCAGGAGCAGCTTCACTGACTCCCTCTGCTGGAGAAACACTGACTGTGTTTGTGTTCACAGAGTTTTCTGAGTCGCCGTCTGAAAGGATCCATTAAACGAGCAAAG
>NW_025048355.1:2377500-2380000 GCF_018831695.1 Puntigrus tetrazona | reverse complement strand
AAACACAGCATGGATCTGCTTCCTCCACGCTTCACTGCTGGGTCTGTATGGACAGGTGATGAGCCTGGTTTTCTCCACACATACCCCTTAGAATTAAGGCCAAAAAGATCTATCTTGGTCTCATCAAAGCAGAGAGTCTTATTTCTCACCATCTTCAGTCCTTCAGGTGATCTTGCAGGCTTTCATGTGTCTTGCACTGAGGAGAGGCTTCCGTCGGCCACTCTGCCATAAATCCCTGACTGGTGGAGAGCTGCATCTCTGGAGCTCAGCCACAGTGATCTTTGGGGTCTTTACCTCTCTCATCAAGGCTCTTCTCCCCAGATAGCTCAGTTTGGCCGGACGGCCAGCTCTAGGAAGGGTTCTGGTCGTCCCAAACGTCTTCCATTTAAGGATTATGGAGGCCACTGTTCTCTTAGGAACCTTAAGTGCAGCAGACATGTTTTTGTAACCTCAGCCAGATCTGTGTCTTGCCTCAATCCTGTCTCTGAGCTCTTCAGACAGTTCCTTTGACCTCTTGATTCTTGTTTGCTCTGACATGCACTGAGCTGTAGGTCTTATAGACAGGTGTGTGGCTTTCTTAATCAAGTCCAATCAGTAGAATCAAACACAGCTGGACTCTAATGAAGGTGTAGAAACATCTCAAGAATGATCAGAAGAAATAGACAGCACTTGAGTTAAATATATGAGTGTCACAGCAAGGGGTCTGAAGACTTAGGACCACGTGATATTTCAGTTTTTCTTTTTTAATAAATCTGCAAAAATGTCAACAATTTTGTGTTTTTCTGTCAATATGGGGTGCTGTGTGTACATTAATGAGGACAAAAATGAACTATGTAATATAACAAAGAGTAAAAAAATGTAAGGGGGTCTGAATACTGTCTGTTCCCACTGTATAGAGTTATATAGTAAACACATGCTTAATGCTAGCTCAATTTTTTTTCATGTAATTTTTTATGTAAAATGGTATAGTACTATATTAAGTATGTATATGTTAAAAAATATCTTTCTATATTAAATATATTTATATTTTCATAATATGACTTGTATGAATATAAATATGGAAATACTTTTATATATACATAATAAACACATATATTTTGCAAATAGGAACATATTTTGGATGCAATTAAAAAACTAGCAAAAACAAAAAAAGGAACTTTAAAAAACTTTGTTAAAGAACTTTAAAAAAAAAAATTATAAATATATTAAAAATGTAAAAAATACTAATAGAGACTACATTACTACTAAAAGATTACACTTAAGATGCCTGTGAAGTGTCCAGTTGAACTGATTGTGTGTGTGTCTGTGTGTGTGTGTGTGTGTGTGTGTGTGTGTGTGTGTGTGTGTGTGTGTGTGTGTGTGTGTGTGTGTGTGTGTGTGTGTGTGTGTGTGTGTCTGTGTGTGTGTGTGTGTGTGTGTGTGTCTGTGTGTGTGTGTGTGTCTGTGTGTGTGTGTCTGTGTGTGTGTGTGTGTGTGTGTGTGTGTGTGTGTCTGTGTGTGTGTGTCTGTGTGTGTGTGTGTGTGTGTGTGTGTGTGTGTGTGTGTGTGTGTGTCTGTGTCTGTGTGTGTGTGTGTGTGTGTGTGTGTGTGTGTGTGTGTGTGTGTGTGTGTGTGTGTGTGTCTGTGTGTCTGTGTGTGCGTGTGTCTGTGTGTGTGTGTGTGTGTGTGTGTGTGTGTGTGCAGGACTTCCTGTCTGATATGGCCATGAGTGAGGTGGATCGCTTTATCGACCGCGAGCATCTGATCTTCAGAGAAAACACACTGGCCACCAAAGCCATCGAGGAGTTCCTGAAGCTGATCGCACATCGCTATCTCAAAGACACCATCGGTGAGTGTGTGTGAGGATGATGATGATGATGATGAGGATGATGACGATGACGGCCGCTCTGTTCTCCAGGAGAGTTCATCCGTGCGCTGTACGAGTCGGAGGAGAACTGTGAGGTGGATCCGATGAGAACGCCTCCCTCGGTGCTGCCCGATCATCAGGCTAACCTGCGCATGTGCTGCGAACTAGCGCTCTGCAAGATCATCAACTCGCACTGGTCAGTTCCTGTCAGCTGACCCCTCCTTCAGTAACTAACCACACATTCACATGTTCATGGATCTCAGAGGTCAGTTAATGGTCACATGCAGCTAAACAAATACACCATTTAACCTTTTATAGTGTTAAGTGTTTCATTTTGATTTGTTTTCATTCATATCATTATTTAAAGTTTACCTTTTTAGTTGTGTTTTGATTTATGAGGATAAATAATTTTCTACAAATTGTTTTACTTTCATTTTTAAAACGATTTATTTCAATCAAGTTTACATTTTAGGATGCAGTTCATGTTAATTTATGTAATTATTTTAATAGTTTTATTTTTGAATTATGACTTCATTGCGTTATTTCAATTTTTATCTTTATTTCAAATATTCCTTTTTCGTGTAGTTAATTAGTTTCTTGATTGTTTTTCATTTGACATAGTTATGATATAATTATTAGTATTTAAAAAAAACA
>NW_025048355.1:2350000-2372500 GCF_018831695.1 Puntigrus tetrazona | reverse complement strand
TAACCCCAGGCTTTTTTATCATCTTGATGTCAAACCACTTCCGCCTCCGATTGTGCTAAAATCAGTAATTGAGTTTGTGAATGCCGTGGAGCCGCAGCAGGGCCGGTGCAGCATCCCTTAGACCGAAGGGAGAACCTGATATTGGGATGCTTCGCCCCTGAAAGCAAACCTCAGGGACTTCATGTGAGCGAGAAGGATGGAGGTGTGAAGTGTGCGTCTTTTAGATCAATCGCTTGGACCGATTCTAAGACATGACCTGTGTGAGCGTCGTCTGAACGGTTCACCTGACGCAGACCTAAAATTGTATTCTGTAGTCTCTATCTACAGCGTGCAGGACTCAGTGAGACACATTTGGCAGTAGTTTCCACACCAAAGGGAACCAGTCTCTCGCGACTAGTCTCTGGTGTTAAGAGAGCTGCTAGCACAGCTCTCCGGCAGGAGGCAACCGAATTAACCGCTCTAGAGTCCCTGGCAGGGGTGATGAGAAAACTGAGACCAGTCTTCTCTGTAACGCTGGCACTGAGTGCACTGAAGCGACAAGCGAGGAACCGCTGCAACGCCTCCTTCTTATGTGCCTCCTGGTGTCTGTCGCCGGCCGCAGTAACAGCGTCTCCAGACAGACCCGGGACTTGACATCAGACAGGGTCAGATATGTCGTAGGCAGTCTCTCACCGAGAGACAAATCAGCTGTCCTCCTGAGCTCGATGATATCTTTAGAATCAACCTGCTCACGCTCATCCAGCTCTTTGACGCACAGTTCCTGAAGAGGAGCTATTATGTATTTTAACAGTTTTCTTCAATAAAACCATATGATTATTTGCTTTTAATACTTTATTTGAACTAATTATTATTAACTCGTTGCTGTCATATATATTTATTTTAAGCCATTTTAAAGGCTACAGATGGCAACACAGTGGTAACCTGTTCCCTGTCTCTACATCTTCTGCCGCACCTCTTTCTTTCTCTATGGGCTCTATGAGAACTGTCAGTCAGCTGTCAACAAAGCTAACTTCATTTTTGCATTCTCCTTACAATCCAACCTCAACATCTTGGGCTTGACTGAGACCTAATAATTTCACCTCCTCTCACACCCCATGTCTGCTCATTTCAAACAGTTGGAAATACTCTACTCACTCTCCTCTATGCAATGATGACTCATTTGAATGCCATGCTATTACTATAACAGCTCTTGTAGTGGTAATTTATCCTTCTCCTTCTTAGAGGAGCTGGGTGGACTGCTGTCCTCTTTTGTGGAGGATAGCACCCCACTCTTAGTCTTTGGCGACTTCAACATTCATCTAGATAAGCCTTATGCTGCAGATTTCCAAACCTACGCTCCCTGTCTCTCTCCCATCTTTCCTCCGGAGCATCCTCCTCTCTTCCCTCATCTACCCATTTCTCATCTGTGGATGTGAATGCAGACACTTTATGTTCTACTTTAACCTCGTGTCTAGACGACATTGTCCTCTCTCCACCAGCACGGCCTGTCTCATCTAACCCCTGGTTATCTGATGTTCTTCGTCAGCTTCGGACCAAGTTCAGGGCAGCCGATAGAAAATGGCGCAAATCAAAATATCCGTCAGACCTGAGGAGGTGTCTGTCTTCGCTTTCATCTCTGACGAAGTCCACACTGCAAAATCTCTTTAGAACATTTAATTCTCTTCACATTTAATCTTCAGGTCCTTCTGTCCACCTTCTCATCACTGGGCATCACAATCCTATCTCACTGGTAGGTCTTTCAGGGTGGCCTGGGGAAGAGAAGTCTCTAAAACACATCAGCTGTTCACTGGGGTTCCTCAGGGATCGGTTCTTGCACCCCTCCTCTTCTCCACATACACTACATCACTGGATCTCATCAAACAAGAGCGTGGTGTCTCTTAAAACTGATGACACACAGCTCTACGTCTCTTTTCAACCAGATGATCTGCATGGATTTCAGGCTGAATCAAACATCTCGCCACAGATTAAAGATCATCACCTACAGCCTAATCTGGCCAAGACTGAGCTTCTTGTCTTCCCGGCCTCTCCAGCTCTACAGCACATCACAGAGACTCAGAATCTCTCTCCAGAACATTCTCCTTCACTGTTCCTGGGATGATCTTCCCGCTCCTATCTATAACGCTGGATCCCTGTCAAACTTCAAACAACAGCTGAAACTCATCTATTTCGACATTACTAGACTTCATCATGAATTTAAAAACATTTTTATTTATTCCTTTCCCTTTCCAGCTTGTACATATTTGAACAGTACCTGAGGCTGGTGTTGAGAGCTCTTCCTTTCTCTGTTAGCCTCGCTTTATGTATTGATCATTTGTCGCTTTGGAAAAACACATCTGCAAAATGTTTAAATGTAGATGTAATGTTGCGTCTCGCTTCTGTTTAAACTGAGATGTTTTAATACAGTGATCTGCCACGCCACATCAAAGAGCACCAAAACAACATTTCTTGTTTGAATTTCTTGGCCGGTACCATAATATATTCTGTACCTTTACGGTACATCTGTAGCCGTGGGTTCATCAGACTGATGTGTGTGTGTGTGTGTGTGTGTGTTTAGCTCTATAGACATCTCTCGTCTGCCGTCTCCTACGGCCGGTCTCTCCGGCAGCGGTATTCTCTCTCATCCTGGAATGGCTGCATTCTCCGAGCGAGATCCCCGTGGCAACAAAGATGTCTTCTACGTGACCCGCCCACCTCTTGCACGCTCAAGCCCCGCCTACTGCACGAGCAGCTCTGACATCACCGAACCAGACCCCAAGGTACACACGCACACACACACACACACTGCTGTTTGCTGTGCATTAGGGATTTTTAAGTATAAAATCACTGCTACTGTTGATTTAATGTTTCAGGGCCTGATATACATTATATTGCCAAAAGTATTGGGTCGCCTCTTCTAGTGAACAGGTTTGACTACTTTAGTAATATCCATGGGTACAGATATTGATGTTAAAGCATATAATGATATTCTAGAGAACTGTGTGCTACTACTTTTATAGCAACAGTTTGGACAGGACCTTTTTCTTTTCTAACATGACAATGTCTCTGTAGAAGACAAGGTAAAAAACTCATCATTAAACACCAATGACATTCACTATATGGAC
Source organism: Puntigrus tetrazona (assembly GCF_018831695.1). NCBI lineage: Eukaryota > Metazoa > Chordata > Actinopteri > Cypriniformes > Cyprinidae > Puntigrus > Puntigrus tetrazona. Next base: position 2,369,399 of record NW_025048355.1, on the reverse strand, counting down.
AAAAGTATTGGGACCCCCTTCTGTAGAACAGAAAAGGGCACTTCAAAACTGTGCAACAAACATGGAAACTTAATTTATGCATTTAAAAGTTGGTTTCCTTGCGACAGTTCTGTAAGTGTCTAAAATGACGGAACCCACACGTACTTGGTGTTCTTGGTGTTTAGTGATGAGGTTTTAGCCCAAGGACTGTATTTAAACTCACAGCAGAGGATTAGTGTATTCAGACCAGTCCAGTTCTTCCACACTGACTCATTTGTTTTTTTAATCTTGTCTTATACACATGGTCATGATATGGTCATGTTAGAATAGAAAAGTCCAAACTGTTAATATAAAATTAGAAACACACAATAGCCTAGAATATCTTTATATGCTTTAACATTAAGATTTGTACTCAAGAATATCACTAAAGTAGTCAAACCTGATCATTACAGAGAGTGACCCAATACTTTTAGTGTGCATATATATGTATAAAAACCTGAAAGCTAAATAAATAGATAAATAAATAAATGAGACGGTCATCAATAGTACAGGTATATTAATAGCAATAGCCAACAATACAAAAATCATTAGGATATTCCATTAACATTTCGTACATATTCCACTGTAAATATATCAAAACTTCATTTATGATAATACGCATTGCTAAGAACTTCATTTGGACAACTTTAAAGGTGATTTTCAAAATATTAAAAAAATTTGCAATCCTCGGATTCCAGATTTTCAAATAGTTGTATCTCAGACAGATACTGTCCTGTTCTAAGAAACAGGACATCAATGGAGAGATGATTTATTCCGCTTTCAGACCATGTACAAATCTCAATTGCAAAACGTTTTTGTGCTCCAGGGTCGTTATAGATGTGACGTTTATTCTAAAGTTGCTTGGCTCCAGGAGCGTGGTTCTCAGATGCTCTGCTGTGGTGTGTGTCTCGTCAGGTTCTCAGTGTGAATAAGAGTGTTTCTATGATGGACCTGCAGGACTCTCGCATCAACAGCGTGTCCAACCTGCACTCGGTGAACGATCTGCTCAACTCGTCTCAGGGCTCTCTGGCCGGCTTCGGGCCGCTGGCCGGGGCCCCTCTCAGGGCCGGAGGGCGCGTGTCGGCCGGCTCGGGCGGCTCCAGCATGTCGGGTGGCCTGCGTCTGAGTCACTCGGGCGGCCTGGCCACGGACTCTCTGTCCCAGGCGGCTGCCATGCACGTGCCCCTGTCCTTCCAGAACCCTCTGTTCCACCTGGCGTCAGACGGGCCCCAGTACCACACCCCTCCACCGCTGCTGCTGCCGCCCGAGCCGGAGAACGGACACGTGCCCTCGTTCGCTCACAGCGGCTTCTCCCGCAGCGAGGATCTGTCGGCCCTGCGCACGCAGAACAGCCTGGTGCAGCCCAACATCGTGCACTCGCACAGCTACAGCGACGACTTCACGCGCCACAACCAGGCCGACTACGCCCGCAGACAGCTGTCTCTGCAGGTGCAGGTGATCCGACGCACTCCTCACGGAACACACAGTGGAGAACCTGAAGGGCTGCCCCTAACAGTCGACTGAGAGTTTCACAGCTAGTCAGGACGTCCAAACACCTCAAACATGGCTTATCGTCCGAAAGCTAATTAGCTACTCTACTCATTTTTGGTCATATAGGGTATAATACATTCAAATCTGTGAAGACCGTTTATTGGTGTGTTCTCACAGAAACAAAACAGCGTGCTATTGTTAAACAATGAAAGCAACAGGATGCGCTTTTTTGCCATCTCGGTCTGTGCTTGAGCGCAAAACTCCATGTATTCTTCCAAGCGAGCCAGTTCAAATGAAAACAAACATGATCTCTTAATCTCAAACCAAAGAAATATGTCAGTTTTTATGTTCATTTTTAGCACATCAAGTTCAGCTAAATGAAATGTAGCTGAAATAAAACACATTTTTATTATATCATTATCTTTTTTTTCGGCTAATGTCAGTGTATTTTCTTGAGTTGAGTTACCTCTGCTATCGCTGAGGGTCTGTGTGTGTGTGTGTGTGTTTAGGAGAATCTCCAGCAGCAGGTTCTGATGGGTATCGCCCCGCAGACAGCCACAGGTACAGGGACGCCCGCTTCCCTGGCCACGCCCCCAACCACCATCCATCCTGTCCGTCAGGCCTCTATGGCCCCGGCTCCTCCTCAGCGTGTCAAGCCTCAGCCCTCCCACCAGCTGTCCGTCAGCTCGGCCGTCAACTCCACGCCCCCCAAGACCCGCCCCCAGAGCGGGAACCTCCTCCAGTCGCCTGACTCCAGCTTTGGGGGGAGGCAGTTGCCAAGGCAACAGCTGTCGGTGAAGGATAGCCCCGCCCCCGGCCTGCCGCATCAGTCCAGCACAGCCTCGGAGAGCCCCGCCCCTCAGGGCGGAGCCAGTGAGAGCACAGAAAACACACCGAGCAACCAACCAGCAAAACCTGCTCAGCAGAGCAACCAACAGCACCTGCTCAAGCCAACCACAAACAAACAGGTCAACACACACACACACACACTCCAGTATACTAAGCAATGCATCATTTTGTTTAATCTGTGGGGTAAAAAAAATATAATTTTAGCAATTAAAGCAAAACATGCTCAGGTCAAACTGTTTGAATAATATTTGGTCCCAAAAGTTTACTGGTAGTCCACGGTATGAGATTCTTTTTACTTTCCATGAACTACCCGACTATCCGTCCTTACTTTTACTAGTAAAAAAATTAAAAATTGTCTTTGCAGTCTGAATAGTTTTTGGTTTGGCTGTATATACTCACACACAGTGTGTTGTCTGCACAGGTTTGAGTCTCGTCTGTAATCTGAGGTTTTATTCATCTGGGGTAATTGAAATTAAATGCAAAATGGGCATAAATGACGACTGTAAGTCCTGTTTGTGGGTCACCTCCTAAACTAGAATCACTAGTATTATCAGAGTGCACAAAATGCTCATTTATAATACACCTGCACCGTTCAGAACCGACAGCTCGAATCTGAATGCAAGGAAATGAAAGTAAAATGGTTTGTAAATCAAAGAGAGAGATGTGTTCACGCTGTCTGTATGTCAGATGAGCCTCATGTTTTGTCTGTTGATGTGTTTCAGGGCTCGAAGTCTCCGTCCACTCTCAACCCTCCCTCAGCCGCGTCCGAGCGTACGGTGGCCTGGGTGTCCAACATGCCCCACCTGTCTGCAGACATCGAGAGTCTGCGAGTGGACCGCGAGGACTTCAAACTGAAGGAGCACTCCAAGAGCATGGATGAGTCCCGTCTGGACCGGGTCAGTGCTGATGCGACGGTCCACAAACAATAAAAAATGATACATAAAAAAAAAATGCTATATGCAAAAATATTTGACATTTTATTTTGCATCTAGAAAAATCCAATTTTGATTTGCAATGTGAAATTTTTTTCTTGATAATTGAACAGTAATGTTTTATTTTTTCAATTTCAATGTGTGTGTGTGTGTGTGTGTGTGTGTGTGTGTGTGTGTGTGTGTGTGTGTGTGTGTGTGTGTAAAATTGTCAGTAAGATATCGTCACAGTGCATAAAAATCATTTTTATTTAAAAAAATGAATAAATTAAAGGCCTTATATTGCAAATAATGTATGAGAATTATTCAGCATCACAATAATAAGAGTTACGGCGTGACGTAAATACAGAATATACAGAATATTTTCTAAGTTATATTTTCTATAAAGAAAAGGACCAAAAGATTTGGTTTTGTATTGTGACTTTTTTTAAACGCAGTAATAAAAAGCAGGCCCAAATGACCTTTAAAACCTTCATAATGGGTTTTCTTTGCAGGTGCGTGAGTACGAGGAGGAGATCCACTCCCTGAAGGAGCGTCTGATGATGTCCCACCGCAAGCTGGAGGAGTACGAGCGGCGGCTGCACTCCCAGGAGCAGCAGACCAGTAAGATCCTGCTGCAGTACCAGAGCCGCCTGGACGACAGCGAGAGACGCCTGCGCCAGCAGCAGATGGAGAAAGACTCGCAGATCAAGGGCATCATCAACAGGTCAGACGCGTGCCGCGCGCTCGCGACTTTGTCCCTGCGATTACCAGAGCATCCTGGGAATGTGTGTGTGTGTGTTGCAGGTTGATGGCGGTAGAGGATGAGCTGAGGGGAAGTGGAATGCCTGACCTCAAAACCAGAATATTCACAGAACAGGTCTGTCACACGCACACCGGGAACCATCTGTACCCTTCACGCCACTCCGCCGGAGTGAGCTGCTGCGTGACGTCATCACATCTGTCGTGTGTGTGATAGTGAGGAGAGGAAGTGGGCGGGGCTAAACGGTTCTGTGTGGAACACCTCGCCGGCCATACAGAGAGAGATTGAGTGCAGCTTCGTCAAGAGCCGCTTACATACCTGCAAACTAGTAGCGGAGAGCTGGAGAGATCGGGCGGCCGCGTGTGCTTCCAATCTGACCGAACCCGAACACGCCTCGTCTCACAGCCGCGTGTAAACGTGCAAAGTTCGCAATTTGTTTGCAAAGCTAACACAGCATCGGCTCGAGCGCGCTGATGAAGTTGCGTTTCAAGCTACAGCAGGACTGTTTTGTGTCTCCCGTGTTTTGTTGCCGAATGAATCAACGTTTTCAACGAATCAAGTGAGTCAGTGGTTCACCGAACGACTCGCTCGTTACAACAGTCATTTAACTATATAAAGACATTTTGTTAGAAACATCGGAAGGTGCAAAAATAAATTACTCCACTGCTCACAAAGAATAAACACAGATGACAAGAGCTGCACTACCCCAAAAAAGTTGTTCAATTCTCCAAAACAAATGGTATTCTGGGGGGTGATGACTCTAGAGTCCTCTAGAAGTGTTAAGTTCAGAACGTTGTCGCCTCTTTGACCTCTTGTGAGTTTGCAGGTATGACAGTAACATGATATTATTCCAGAAATGATTAGTCGATCTGCTGTGCATCACAGGTGTGTGTGTGTGTGTGTGTGTGTGTGTGTGTGTGCGTGTGTGTGTGTGTGTGTGTGTGTGTGTGTGTGTGTGTGTGTGCGTGTGTGCGTGTGTGTGTGTGTGTGTGTGTGTGTGTGTGTGTGTGTGTGTGTGTGTGTGTGTGTGTGTGTGTGTGTGTGTGTGTGTGTGTGTGTGTGTGTGTGTGTGCGTGTGTGCGTGTGTGTGCGTGTGTGTGTGTGTGTGTGTGTGTGTGTGTGTGTGTGTGTGTGTGTGTGTGTGTGTGTGTGTGCGTGTGTGTGTGTGTGTGTGTGTGTGTGTGTGTGTCTGAACACGTCTCATCCAGTCAAAAGCTAGAGGCTAAACCTGTTTACTGACATCAGTTTGTCTGGGATTAATATAACAAATATAGTAATAACTTTCCAATAACTACATATAAGTATAACAGTATCTGTAGTAAGTGCACTCTAATGAACAGTATCTATACCAGGAACAGAAGTGCGCTCACTCTCTCTTCTTACCGTCATGTTTTATTTACTTGTTTTTGTCATTTTTGACCGATCTACTATTATTCAGGTACATAGGCGGGACCAGCTGCTCAATCCACGCTGTGTGCTTTCAGCCAATCAGGCCTGAATGTTACACCTTTAATATTTTATTAATGACATGCATCAACTTCATAGACATCCTGAAAGCCAGTGAAGTCCAGTTCTGTTCTGTTGTTGGTGTTTCTTTGTCCGCGCACAGCGCTCCTCACTCTCGGGCTTTTGGTATCAGTCAGGGAAGTCCTTCCTGATGAATACCGAGGCGTCGGTGGCTTTGACTCTGACCTGAGAATCATTTCCTCTGATAAGATTCCAGCCGCCGAGTCACGAAGCGAGCTCCAGAATCGGCGCATCTGTAATAATAGCTGACTGCAGTGATAAATATACCAATAACCAGTTCTGTCCTGAAAGCCGTGGCATCATCACGGACGCAGCCGATTGGTTGTTTTCGTATAGGCAGCCAGCGAGCTCACTTGAGAAACCTTCCACCTCCCCAGCTCCACCTGTTCAGATCTTGATGTGTGCCATAAAAAGTGATAACTATAGCACTAACTGTAGTGATTCACAATAACTGTATTGATAGCTGTGGTGATGCGTTTTGTCGTCCGTCTCTTTAAATGCTTGAGCCCTTTAAAGCAGGATGAATTCTGATTGGCTGTTGCGGCGATGTCGTTCGTCTGTCGTTATCATCGCAGCGTGGGCTTCGTTATTAAATCTTTACAGTGTTTGTCATGATCGTGGTTGTTTGTGTGTAATGTGATGTCGTTGCCGCCCGGCCCCAGACGGAGCGCTGTGATTGGCCGACGGTAGCAGCGCGTCCTCGCAGCGAGGGCCTGTGATTGGCTGCCGGAGATCCCTTCTGTTCTGTCCTCTGTTTCCACTCGTCTCATCCACTCATCTCGCCATTTCCACAGACTTTCTTTCTTTCTTCAGCTGAACAGCGGGAGATGTTTAGCTGAACGTTCACGCTGCTCTTCTCCATGCGATCACGCTCATATTTTCTATCCACATGAGTTTATTTCCACATGTGTGATGAATACAGAGTTGTTGGCGTTGTGATGAATCGAGCGTTTTAACGGATCGGGTCACTGACTCTCGGCTTTGTTTCTCCCTCAGCCGATTTATGGTGCCCACTCTGGAACATGATTGGCCCGTGCAGGACTAGTGGACCTGTGATTGGTTGAACCTCAACCCAGCAGTGTCTGATGATTGGCTGAGAGAGAAGAGAGAGGCGGAGCCTGAGCAGGACGACCAACTCCAACTGGACAAACTCTCTCTTTCTTCTCTCTCTCTCTCTCTCTCTCACACGCTGAGACTATATATATGTATATAAGTGATATATAACTATATATTCCTCAGGTGTGTGTGTCTCTCTCTCTCTCTCTCTCTCTCTCTCTCTCTCGTCTTTCTCTCTTTCTTCTGAATTTTTTGAGCCAAATGGACGACAATCAGCATCTTGAGGCCGAAACAATCACACCGATAGCACAAAAAAATCAACACAGACGGACAGAGAGAGAGACGACTTTATAGGCTCTCGTTCTCTTCCCATCATCCACTGCCTCTCTCTCTCTCTCTCTCTCTCTCTCTCTCTCTCTCTCTTTTTACTGCAGGAGTGTGTTTGTGTACGTGAGTGTGTGTGTGTGTGTGTATGATCAGGTGCAGCCTCAACTTCCTAATAATGACTCAATAACAAATCTTGTTTGTTTGTTTTTTTTCAAATGATGTTTTGAGGGGCTTGATTCTTTCTGAGCCAATCAGACGTCGGCGTGCCGCTCAGAACCCCGCCCCTTCCTGTCCCGCGCGGTGGGGGCGGGCTCTCCTCTCCGTGCCTAAAGAGCTCCATCGAGAACAACAGGGCAAAATAAAGACTAGACGAGTGAGTCGGACACTCGCCTCCGATGGAGACGGTCATGTGACTCGAGGAAGAGCGCTCGTGGCTGTGCCGTTTTCTGGGTTTTAAGTGGTGCTTTGACGCTGGAGAGCGAGCGGACGTGTTCGTTTAGTGCTGGTGTGTGTTTGTGCCAAAAATCATCCAGCCGCCCACTGAAGCTCTCTCAGACCCTAGTGAGCCGCCCGGCCCGTGCTTCACACCTCCCACGATGCACCGGGAGACTGGCACCGATACAGTGTTACTCAGTCACTCTTATAATTCAGTTTAACTTGAAATCGCGACAAACAGTAAAGAATGTACTTCTGCGAGACACTATCCCTTTTCATTTTCGCGCTGATGAATTAAAAGATTCATTCAGCTGTTATTAAAGGCCTTATTGTTATTAAAAATTAACTTTTTGATTAGTAAAATGAAATTAAGTGTAATTTTAACAGTTAAGCGGGCCCTAAAAAATTATTTTTGTTACACTTTTAATAAGCTGTAGAATTTTTTTTATTAATTATGCATGTTTTTTTTTTAATTGCTAAAATGTATTTTAACCATTAAAATGGAATTACGGAGGGGAAAAGGCCCTGTTATCGTTCATATGAACTATGTTTTGTGAATTCAATGCATTGGATTTATAGTTTAATCGTTAAAGCAGAACCGGGGGGGTATTTGTGCAAAAAAGGGGCAAGATTTAAGAGATTTCATAGAGATTCATTTAACCATAAAATAACATTTTTAAGTTGCCTGTCATGAATTTCTTAGATGAACTGGTAATGTGTTTCTTTGTGTTGTTGGGACCAGTCTCATTTTACATTCTTCTTCTTCTTCTTCTTCTTCTTCTTCTTCTTCTTCTTATCCTATTTTTAACCGAGTTAGCATGACATGTTGACAGAAACCCCATGACGGTGCTTCCCTTCAGGTGTGTGAACATGTTGAGCGGTGTTTGATGTTAGCTGTGGCTCCTGCTGCTGTCGTGCTCCGTGCTGCTCACTGGGTTTGAGAACACACACACTCTCACACACACACTCACTCACACACGCTCGAGCACTGACGTCATCCGGCGAGGTCGGCTGCTGATTTCTGTACATAGAGTCCAGATTTACCGATGGAAAGTTTCTCTCATTTTAAGTCGGTTGAGTTTTTCTCTTTTCTTGGTGTTCGATGGATGATACTCATATACGCCAGTAGCTGCTTTGCTGGGGCTTTAGTCGATTACTTTTGTCTTTATTTCCTTTTTTCTGTTCAAAGTATTACTTTCGTCTGCATTTCAGGTACTTCTAGTTATGAAAAAATAATGATGATGAACAGTGTTTCTGTGCCTCCAGTTCCCCCGGCGAGCTCTGATTGGCTGAACTCGAGCGGTCACTTTCGCACGGACGTGTTTCGGTGCGTCTCTCACCACTTCTGGCGCAGTTTTGCGATCCTTTCAGCCAGCGTCTGTGTATAGGGGTCAGTTATGCTACGACAGATCGTGATCGTGTATCTTTTCCCCATCGTGTAGCACGCTAGCTCTTACTGCTATGAGTTTGTCTTCATGATGAAACGAATGGTCCAGCCGCCAATTTAGCCATAGACACGGACAAGCCATAGCATTGACCCTTGACCCTCCGACCCGATTCAGGAGCGTAGGATGTATATATTTATATATTTACCCATGGAAATATCCTCGAATGCGCGAGAGATTTGTTGATTCTAGAGTGGAGCATCTCTGAATATGGAGTGATGTTTTGAATGTTCATATTATTATTATTATTATTATTATAAAGATATTATATTCAAATATGATTATTATTGTAATTATGAATTTCATTTTATTGACAATGATTGATAAACAGAAATGTCTTTCTTTTTGTGAATATGGAGAAGTTTACATTTTTCTGGGGAAATATTACAAAACTTTAAATATTTCAACAAACAAATAAATAAATATATACATGCTTATCAGGAGATGTGCTTTTCTTTCCGTGAAGATTTGTCCTCTTCCTCGGTTCTAGCTCTCTTCTGTTCTTCTGGAGCCGTTCTCTGATCAGTCCTCGTCTTTGGGGTGGGTTTACTTGTGCAGCGAACGTCTTCTACTCAACAGTTCGCAGTGAATCTTCTCTGCTCTCTTGAACACTGCATTCAAACAGAAGTAAATCCCACCTAAGGGCTTGGTTCTCCAGCGACATGTTTTATGAGCCCTTAATCGTGGAGTATTTGTCATTGTGTCTTTGTCTGAAGTTGACACACTCCTCTGAGGTTCCTCGACTCCTCTGATACAGTCTGGTCTTCAGCACTGAAGAAGACACACACGATTGGTCCTCGGGCAGCTGCTCTAATTGATCAAATCCAGGTTTTGGGTGTTTTTTAAGCACCCTTGAACTCAAGTCGCTGCCGTTTTTGTCTGCTAGCGTCGAGCGTGTATTGAAGTGGAAATCAAGCTCTGATTAGATCCAGTATTAGGATTTGAGAACATCAGACCGCTTCAGTAGAAGCTGATGGGTGTGTAATGTGTTGATCCGAGCAGACGGAGGCGCCCGTGCTCCTGAACCAATCAGACGCTCTCGGGATCATGAGTCACGGGACAGACGACAGACGGACGTTTGACTGGAGACTTCTAATCTGGGCTCTGATCTGTCAGACGAACATAAACCCGAACCAGTTTAATCTCAAAAGACAGAGATCTGAACACGCCTGTGAAGATGAGCGGGGATTTTATGAATTATGTGCCTTCCACAAATATGACAGAAAACATGGGGTTTTGTTCAAAAAAAAAAAAACAGACACACATTAATCGGGCGACACGCCGAAATGTTCATTTAAAAAAATTAACACAATCACTTATTTTTTTCAAAATAATGCCTATTTTTTCATATGTGGACAGATAGATGATACATGCTCTTTATTGAACCCGGTGTGTGTCTGTGTGAGTGTGTGTGTGTGTGTGTGTGAGAGAGAGAGTGTGTGTGTGTGTGAGCGAGTGTGTGTGTGTGAGAGAGAGTGTGTGTGAGCGAGTGTGTGTGTGTGAGAGTGAGTGTGTGTGAGCGAGTGTGTGTGTGTGAGAGAGAGTGTGTGTGTGTGAGCGAGTGAATCGTTCATTCAGCCTGTTGTTTTCCTGCTCTAAGCTGATTTACCGGACGTGACCGAGAGCAAGTTCATATAGTGTAGATTAAAACATGAGCGAATCACGACACCCAGAACACAGAACCGATGAAGGGGTTCTCGGTAATAACGCCATCTTTGAGAAATCCTCATAAAATACATCAGTGTCCTCTGTCACGTACTTTGGGTGAAAACCGTGAAGCAGACGGTAGGAAAGGACCCATATTTAAGTATTGAATCAAACATCATTTAAGATGACTTTATTGTTTTTGGCAGCTATTTCTTACAGAAATTGCAAAACTAACTCATTTTAAAGACATCTCAGTCAAAGTTTAAATAAACAAACGGAGCCGTTCTTTAACTAGTACACCGTCTGTAGAACAATAAAAAAATATTTTTGTTTAATATATGCAAAAAAACAAAAACAAATGAGATTCATAAACGCTCCAGAGAGAAAGACAGATTTGACAGAATCGTAGCCGAACCAAACACTTGATCGTTTATGCTAGTAAAACAGCAGTGCATGATGGGATATTATTGCTTTGAGTTGGATTTCATAAAGCCATGTATGCGTGAGTTACACTGTTTTATCTAAAAGCATCATCAGCAAAATATAACACATGCAGACATTCACATAATCCTGAGATGCATTCAATATTTCTGTCATTTAATGCATTATATAACTACCTCAGGACTTACTGAACACGATTCACACCGAGCTTAATTAACCTGAGATCTCTTGTGATTAAAGCTTCATTACTGCTCGCCTTCTCTGCTTTAGAGATGCTAGAAATGCGATCAGAGCGTCTCGTCCATGCGTTCATGCAGCTCATGCTCAGTTTATCTGATTTAATGCCTCAAAACCTTTCACAAAAATCACTTAAAGCTCATCTCAAACCTGAATTACTGCAAACTGGGATCATCAGGAATCTAATTTAGGCAAATCACAGAGGAGTCTAAATGACGATTAAATTCAACCCAAAGTCAAAAATGGAGAAATGAAGAGGAAAATGATCAGGTTTCATCAGCTAACCTCGTTTTGTTTTCCAGTGCAAATATCTAAATCTAAAAATAAAATTTTTACATTTACTGGACAGAAGAAGCCTTCATTTCTGACAAACTACACAGAATGAAGTGCGTTTGGGACGTTTTCTTTGTGGTTGGATCGAACGCACTGCTTTCCATGCAACTCACGAAAAGAAATAAAGGATATAAATGTAAGCCCGGGAAGGCATGTACATTCATGACCCTAAACGTCAAGAAATAAAAGTCTATCAAGCAACTTGAAAATCATGGAATGGTCAAAATAAGCTGTGAAATCCTCAGAGGGTAAAGGTGCTGTATGCAGCCAAGACATTCTCGTTTTGTGTTGTAGTGACTCCGCCCACTGCCCGTTCATCCAATCGGATTTCAATACTCAGTGTCAGAGCCGTGGAGGCCAGCCAATGGAATCTAAGGAATATTAAAACATGCATAAAACAGCTCAACTTCCAGTCGAAGGACCAGCGCCTCGTATTGTCAGTCGCGCTCGTTTCTGTTGCGTATCCTCAATCTGGCAACCCCATGAGGAGGGTGTGGAGAAACATCTCCAGGATTATGAGTTTGGACTGCAGAACCCTTTCTGACCACTAGTACATATAACATTACATACTGCACCTTTCAGATATCTGGAAAATCAATGTTTTTCTTTCAAATAGAGAATACTTAACAGTCCAGTGACAGACATCTGTTCTTTGTTTTCTTGATTTAATACCATCAAGGCATCTTAGGCGTATAGGACTTTCTTCTTTGAGAATCGAATCGGAGATACAATAAAAATTGTCCTTGCTCTTCCAACCTTTATAATGACAGTGAATGGCTGTTATTTTAAAAGAAGTCCAATAAAGTGCATCCATCCGTGATTAAACACCTCACGGCTCCCTGAGGTGAATAAAGGCCTCCGTTTTCGTAAGAAAAAAACTCATATTTAAAACCATAATGTCATGTACACAATAGAAACGTGTTCCAGAAGACAATGTAGGATGGGTGTAGCATTAGCTTCTGTGAAATACACAAGAACAATGTTTCCAGGAGCAGTTTTCTCACTTTAGCAGCCTCCTCTTGTCTAAATCCTTGCCCTCTCCTCAAAGCTTCTGCAGCTAATCATACGCATATCCACCAGGAAATCACTTTATTGTGAAGCTGGTGTATCATAGAGTTTAATATAACTCAAACTAGACTCTTCTGAAAGAAGAAAGTCATATACAACTAGGATGCCTTAAAGGTGAGTAAAACATTGGCCAATTCTTGGGGATCTAACCCTTTAATTGAAACATATTTGTACTGAAAAACAAGACTTTTATTGACAAAAAACAATTTTATGCAGTGAATGACAAGGAGCTTTAAGGGTTAATTCTTCTAAGATGAAAATTCAGTCATTCATTTTTTACCCTCATGTTTTTCCAAACCCGTAGGACCTTTGTTGATCTTCAGGACATGAGATGCTCTACTTTTAATTTTGAGATTACTTTTTGTGCGCAAAGAAAACTAAATCCTAAATTTATGTAAAACACCTGCTTTTAACAATTCTCCCCCAAGGAATGACATGAGGGTGAGTGATTCATGACAGAATTGTAATTTTGGGGTGAGCTAACCCTTTCATGCATCGTACTCTCATGTTTAAGCTTATGGGAAACTGGATATCTAGTAGCACCTCGAACATCTCATGTTGTCAAGTTTTCAGATCAGCTTCATGGTGAACCTGCCCGTCTCCATCGACCGCCCGCCTCCGGACGTCATCGCCGTGCTGCGGGGCACGAAGTCGATAGTCGCCGTGTGCTTGATCTGCCCTTTACTCTGACTCCAGAAAAACATGAAGACGAAGCAGACGGCCACCGAGCTCAGGAACGACAGGAAGCCCATGGTCACCGCGATCACCAGCGTCTTCACGTCGAACGGAAACGGCTGCGACCCGTTGACCGCCGCTTGCCCAGACGTGAAGCTCCAGCCGTCCAGGAAGAACGAGCCAGAGCGGTTGCGAGCGGACGCTGGAAACCCTCGCACTCGCAGGCTCACCGAGACGCTGTCGTTCCCAGCCGCATTCGAAGCGATGCACAGGTAATACCCGCTGTCCTGTACTTGTGCGTAGCGCACTTCCAGGGTCCCGTTAGCGAGCGTGCGAATCCGACCCGAGCTGGAAATAAGGGAGCGTTTGGGATTCAGCCAAATAATCGACGGCGCTGGGTCTCCGTCAGCTGCGCAGAAGAACAAAACCGTATGTCCTTCGTCCGTACGAACATCCTGCGGCTTCCGAGTCAGAATGCGAGCTTGTCTGCACATGAACAACCTCGGAATCTCAGCCTCCGTGAAGTCAGCAAACGTCCGGCCTTGCGCCTGCACAGGCGTTGCGCAAGTTGGCGGATGTCCTTCAAAGCGAAGCCACGGGCGTCTGCGCATCGCCCAAAGAAGCCTGCAGTCACACGCCAATGGGTTCCCATCCAATCCAAGAACATCTAAAGCGGCGACCGAATGGAAGGCAGACTCCTCCAGCGTCGGCAGACGGTTCTCCGACACGTCGAGGAACCGTAGAAGCGCAAGGTTTTGGAAAGCGCCGGGCTCTATCCGTAGAAGCCCTGTACCGACTGCATGCAGCTCCTGGAGTCGTAGCAAATCCCCAAGAAGGTTGGAAAGGATAACGGTGATTGGGTTATATGATAAGTCCAGGTATCGCAAGTAGACGAGGTGATGCAGGGGGGAATAGGGTACCGCGCTCAGATTGCAGTGGCTGAGTGTTAGCGATGTGAGATTGAGTCCAAACAGGCTGTTAGCGGCTAACGAGTCCAACCAAGGGCAATGGGAAACTTCGAGATCACGCAAACGTCCCAGCTGGCGGAAGGAGTTGTTGGGAAGCGTTGTGAGTCCGAATCGGCACAAGCGCAGCCGGATAATTCCGGAGAGCCTCGAAAACGCTTCGGTCGGCACCGACGTCAGGTTGCACCGGTCGAGGTTCAGCTCCTGCAGGTCAGAAAGGCCGTCGAAAGCACGGTTAGAGATAAACACCAGATCGTTCTCGCTGGCCTCCAGCTTCTGGAGAGACGACATCTCGCCGAACATATCGTCGAGGAGCACCAAGATCTCGTTCCGGCTCACGTCCAGGAACTGAACGCCGCGGAGGCCGGAGAAGGCTCCCACCGGGATGATCTTTAGATGGTTGCGGGATAAATTCAGCGCGACGAGATTCTGCAAACCGGCGAAGGCTCCGACCTCGATCACTGTTAGTGCATTATCGCTGAGGTCCAGTTCGCGTAACTGCGTGAGGCCGGAGAACTGTCGCTGCGATAGAGTCTTTAAGAGGTTGCTGGTTAAGTTAAGTGACAGGGTGTTGTCAGGAACACCTGCGGGAACGGAGGACAGCTGTCTTGAGAAGCAGTTCGCTATCAGGAGCTTTGGCAGACAGTCGCAGCGCTGAGCGCAGGGCGCCGATAGAGCCACGCCCACTACCCACTGGAGGACCACCCACCAGTACAGCCTCCTCCAATCAGCAGCCAAACACATCTGGAGACCCGCCTACAGGGAAAAGATCACAGATTCGGTTTTTGTTGCATAACAAGGTAAGTGAACTGTGCTCTAAAAACAAATCTCAGCATTACAGATGCTTCAGGATCCGTAGCGTTACAGAAACATATCTTTTAAGCACTAGAAATCAGAGTTATTACAGTTAACCAAAATTAAAATGTGTCCTTGTTGCATTTGGTACATGAACTTACTATTATATATGATGCATTACAATAAACAGAAAAATAAATATTAATATACTAAAATAACACGTTTGAAACAGTATTATACAGAAACTTCAAGTGCAAAAAGCAAAGCTGCTTTCTTATGAAACCCACCACTGAATACAGCTAGAGGAAGCATTAAAATGTTTTTAGTCTGTCAGTGTACTTAGTGTGATTTAAAAAAAAAAAAACTAAATCCCAAAAAATCTTAATCTTAAAAAAGTGTCAGGGACACTAAAAACAGCAAGACATGACACATATATTCTTTTTAATAAAACAACATTTACATCATATATAATATTACAATATCATTTTTAAATATTACTTAGTATTAATATTTTAATTAATACTTCACATTAATAGTTGAATATATACACCAGTACTAAATGTTGTAAAAATATTATTATAGTATTACAACAAGCAATTTTACAAACAGACGCATATCTACACACACACATATGCATATATACATATATATATATATATATATATATATTGTAATTATATTAATCTTTACTTTAGCCATTTCATCCATGTCTATAGTCTGTAAAATCAGAAATCTTTGCGAGCACTCACCAGCTGGCAGAGGGGCTGCTCCTTCTCATTACCAACAATTACTAAAAGAAAGTCTCGCTGATCGCCCGCTCACAGCCTAGAGAGAGAGAGACAGAGAGAGAGAGAGAGAGAGAGAGAGAGAGAGAGAGAGAGAGAGAGACAGAGAGAGAGAGAGAGAGAGAGAGAGAGAGAGAGAGAGAGAGAGAGAGAGAGAGAGAGAGAGAGAGAGAGAGAGAGAGAGAGAGAGAGAGAGAGAGAGAGAGAGAGACAGAGAGAGAGAGAGACAGAGAGAGAGAGAGAGAGAGAGAGAGAGAGAGAGAGACAGAGAGAGAGAGAGACAGAGAGAGAGAGAGAGAGAGAGAGAGAGAGAGAGAGAGAGAGAGAGAGAGAGAGAGAGAGAGAGAGAGAGAGAGAGAGACAGAGAGAGAGAGAGAGAGAGAGAGAGAGAGAGAGAGAGAGAGAGAGAGAGAGAGAGAGAGAGAGAGAGAGAGAGAGACATGAGAGTTCACAGAGAGAGAGACACAGCCAGAGAGAGAGAGATCGTGAGAGAGATGAGAGAGAGTGAGTGTCAGTGTCAGAGAGTGAGACAGAGAGAGAGAGACAGAGAGAGAACAGAGTGAGAGTGTGTGAGAGTGTGTGAGAGAGAGAGAGAGACAGAGAGAGAGTGACACAGAGAGAGAGAGAGAGAGACACAGAGAGAGAGAGGCATTTGCATAACCAAATGTTGGCAGAGTTCACCGCATCAAAGCCACAACAAAACACTGAGCGCTGCCAGACACACAGCACGCCGCCGTCAGAGAGTGTGTGTGAGTGTGTGTGTGTGTGTGTGTGTGTGTGAGTGAGTGTGTGTGTGTGTGTGTGTGTGTGTGTGTGTGTGTGTGTGTGAGTGTGTGTGTGTGTGTGTGTGTGAGAGTGTGTGTGAGTGTGTGTGTGTGTGTGTGAGTGAGTGTGTGTGTGTGTGTGAATGAGTGTGTGTGTGTGTGAGTGAGTGTGTGTGTGTGTGTGTGAGTGTTAGATCAGGACTGCTTTTACAACAGGATTTTACCTTTCATTTCTTTCAAACACAGTATAAACACTAAAAGTAAACAAAAAGTTTAAATCGTAGTGAAATGCATTAATATTCATGGATAGTCTGACTCTGAATGTCTTGGGTTTTGCTCTCATTAACAAAATCCAACCACTTTCCTTCACTGCATTCAACCGATCAAACTTTAATTAAAGCACCTTTAAACACAAAAATGTCCCTCAAACAATACGATGCAAAAACACAAATAAACTGATATAGTGAGATGTTCATGTAATACAACCTGAATTTCTGGAAATGTTTGTTTGTATAAAATATTTGGGACGGGGTGTGTTTACCATGATTTAGCATCATATTTAGCATCTCATCTTCTTTTCAAAACAGTTCAGAGACGTCTGGGCTTCGAGGTTATGGGCTTTCTCGTCTGATACGTGTTTCCAGCTGCTGAAGAGTTTGTGCTCGTCTTTAACGGTGCTCTAAATGTTCTCTGAAGTCACGCTGTTATAATACCTGCAGTGTGTGGTTTAATACTGTCCTTCTGAAACACACCAGACCTTCATTTCTTTCAAACACAGTATAAGGACATATGTTCCCTCTGAACAAAAGTTTAAATCCTTGAAATGCATTAATATTATGGTGTCCTCTGAATGTCACGGATCTGCTTCATTGTGTGTGTGTGTTTCCTTCACTCTGTGTGTGTCAAACTTTAATTATGTGTGTGTGTGTGTGTGTATGTGTGTCTGTCTGTGTGTGTGTGTCTGTATGTGTGTGTGTGTAAACTGATGTATGTGTGTGTTGTGTGTGTATGTGTGTGTGTGTGTTTCTGAAATGTGTGTGTGTGTAAAATATGTGTGTGTGTGTGTTTACCATGTGTGTAGTGTCATGTGTAGCATGTGTCTTTTTTCAAAACAGTTGTGTGTGTGTGTGTGTGTGTTGTGTGTGTGTGTGTCTGATGTGTGTGCTGTGTGTGTGTGTGTGTGTGTGTGTGTGTGTGTCTAAATGTTCTGTGTGTGTGTGTGTGTGTGTACCTGTGTGTGTGTGTGTGTGTACTGTGTGTTCTGTGTGTGTGTGTGTGTGTGTGTGTCTGTCTGTGTGTGGTGCATATGTGTCTGTGTGTGTGTGTATGTGTGTGTGCATTGTGTGTGTGTCCTGTGTGTGTGTGTGTGTGTGTGTGTGTGTGTGTGTGTGTGTGTGTGTGTGTGTGTGTGTGTGTGTGTGTGTGTGTGTGTGTGTGTGTGTGTGTGTGTGTGTGTGTGTGTGTGTGTGTGTGTGTGTGTGTGTGTGTGTGTGTGTGTGTGTGTGTGTGTGTGTGTGTGTGTGTGTGTGTGTGTGTGTGTGTGTGTGTGTGTGTGTGTGTGTGTGTGTGTGTGTGTGTGTGTGTGTGTGTGTGTGTGTGTGTGTGTGTGTGTGTGTGTGTGTGTGTGTGTGTGTGTGTGTGTGTGTGTGTGTGTGTGTGTGTGTGTGTGTCTGTGTGTGTGTGTGTGTGTGTGTGTGTGTGTGTGTGTGTGTGTGTGTGTGTGTGTGTGTGTGTGTGTGTGTGTGTGTGTGTGTGTGTGTGTGTGTGTGTGTGTGTGTGTGTGTGTGTGTGTGTGTGTGTGTGTGTGTGTGTGTGTGTGTGTGTGTGTGTGTGTGTGTGTGTGTGTGTGTGTGTGTGTGTGTGTGTGTGTGTGTGTGTGTGTGTGTGTGTGTGTGTGTGTGTGTGTGTGTGTGTGTGTGTGTGTGTGTGTGTGTGTGTGTGTGTGTGTGTGTGTGTGTGTGTGTGTGTGTATGTGTGTGTGTGTGTGTGTGTCTGTATGTGTGTGTGTGTGTGTGTGTGTCTGTGTGTGTGTGTGTGTGTCTGTGTGTGTGTCTGTGTGTGTGTGTGTGTGTGTGTGTGTGTGTGTGTGTGTGTGTGTGTGTGTGTGTCTGTGTGTGTGTGTGTGTGTGTGTGTGTGTGTGTCTGTATGGGTGGTGTGTGTGTCTGTCTGTGTGTCTGTCTGTGTGTGTGTGTGTGTGTGTGTGTGTGTGTGTGTGTGTGTGTGTGTGTAAACGAGCTGATCTCAGGATTTGTGTGGTGTGGTCAGCATATGTCGTCTGAGTGTGTTTAATGCACGAGTCTGGTTTAATCTTCTCTCCAAATGGCCGTAATGGAGGCTGTGACGTTCATCTGTCTGTTTGTTTACTCCGGTGTGTTTTGTTTCAGTCTGTTAAGCGTCTTTAAAAGTGCTCAACTTAAAAGGCTTTCAACTCGACGGCCCTAAAAGAGCATCATCAAACCCGTCACACACACAGGAGCAGAGTCCCTCTTTAACACTGGTTTGTTGTTCAGTAAAGTCTGACCTCTGAACATCTTATTCATGATTTTGGTGGATGTTTTTATTCAAAGTAACTTGCGTTGCATGAAATGCACAATGTTTTCACTCAAGTTCATGAACCCTGAGGTCTCTCCTGATCTACCGCTTGAGTATTAGTTCTAGAAGTCGTAATAAACACATTACAATTCAATAATATGTGAAAGTAATACATATATACTTAAGTTAGATTTTTTAATTTTATTTCAGGTAACTGCCAAGGCAACATTTTTCATTTATTTTAACCTGAAGTGTTTACATTTTCAATAATTTTAAATATTTTTAATAACAAAAATACAATAAAATAACTTAAAAATACGGAACATATAGAATAAAG
>NW_025048355.1:2327500-2345000 GCF_018831695.1 Puntigrus tetrazona | reverse complement strand
AGATACTCGAAAAACCTCCACGTATTAATTATATCATAAAAGAATACATTTAAATTAAAATAAAAACAACTGAATAAAAATATCAAAATTAAAAACTTAAAATTAAATTAAAATTAAAAAATTTAGTAAAGTAAATTTCTAATTAAAATAAAAACTAAAATAAAACATCAAAATTTAACTAATCTTCAAATAAATACTATAAAAAATTAATTATAATGTAAAGAACTAAACATTAATTACAAATTTTATCAGATTAAATTTAAATGATTAAAAATGTATTTCAAGGTAGTTAAAAATATTTTAAAATGAATAATAAATAAACAAA
This sequence comes from Puntigrus tetrazona, assembly GCF_018831695.1. Classification (NCBI taxonomy): domain Eukaryota; kingdom Metazoa; phylum Chordata; class Actinopteri; order Cypriniformes; family Cyprinidae; genus Puntigrus; species Puntigrus tetrazona. The sequence continues at coordinate 2,344,675 of NW_025048355.1, read as the reverse complement.
CAAACAAATAAGATGTAAAATGAAGTCAAATTGAGCTTAACAAAAGAAGAAAAATACCTGCCAGTGAATTAAAAACAATACATTTGATATAAAAGTATTTTTTTTCCTTTTTAAAATCATTAGCAGACACCTCAGATTTAAAAAAGTCTCATGAATTTGGTTTGAAAAGATGAGGAGAATAAAACAAAGACCAAAAAAAGGAACATGAATATTAAAATCTGAGCAGAGAGGAGAAACAGAGTCAGAGACCACCTTCATGTGTCTTTTAACTTATAAGAAAATCAAGAAACGTTTTCATTAAAGACTACTAATATCACAAACAAAGCAAACACGTTTTAATAAATGATCCACTGAGATACAAACGAAGCAGATTCATACACACTTCACTCGGTTCACTCGTTAGGCTCGTAGGTCTTCTCCTAGGCAGGTCAAAGGTCAGATGAAGTGAGTTTGTGTGTTCAGTCTGCAGACGAGGTCAATCAACTGAACGGTTTGCTGGAGGAAGATTTTCCAGACGTCAACGTCACCTCCTTCCCTCCGTCACAGCAGCCCCTCCCTCCACGAGTCAACTGGGCGGAGCACGGGCTGGTCAGTCCTGTCCAGAACCAGGTGTGTGTGCTGGACATAATGTTCTCATATTAATCTTATCATTCATTATTAATAATTATTTAAATTATGATATTCTAATTTCCAATTTTGTCACGTCCTGATAGAGAGGCAGACACAGAGGAAATTCCAAGTAATGGTTTCTTTATTAAAACAAACTAAGGATTAGGCGAGCAGCCATAGAAACAAACATAGGCTGGGTTCCAAAACCCGTAGAGAAACTAACTAAGGAGAAAGTCTCAATAACTTCCCTTCAAAGGATCAGAGAGTTCCAGTGAGCTCGCTCGGGGACTGATGGTCATCCACAGTGCTTCCGCCCATTGGAGCGCTCTTCCGGACAAGTGAGAGATGGCAGATCGAGAGAGTAAGCAGCACGGGTAGGGATGCAACCTTGAGATCAGCCGTCGAGTGAATGTGAGCGTGTGTATATGAAGGAGAGCGGGTAAGTGGCTACAAGTGTTGATAGTTAGTAATCGGGTGACTGGGATCGTAACCATGTGACCGGCTTGTCTGATGATGGTGGTGCTGGCGTGACATTACCCCCCCTCGACGAGCGTCTCCTGACGCTCGGGACCGACGGCTGGGCGATCTGGGTGGTTCCGGTGGAATTCTTCTGTGAGAGAGGGATCCAATACCTCGTTTCTGTCAATCCAGGACCTCTCCTCAGGACCATAGTTCTCCCAATCAATTAGGTACTGGAGCCGGCCGCCCCATCGCCGGGAGTCGAGGATCTCTTTAACCCGGTAGATGGACTCTGCGTTCTCGACTTCAGGTGGATGGGGGGGTTCCGGGTGCTCTGTGGAAGCAGGGACAAGAGAGTCAGTGTAAGGTTTGAGTAAGGATACATGAAAGGAAGGAGAAATACTATAGTGACTGGGTAGGTTGAGCCGGTAGGTGACCTCATTGATCTGGTGATTGACTGTGAACGGACTTGTTCCCGGGGACTCAGCTTCCTACAGGGCAGTCAGAGACGCATGTCCCTTGTGGACACCCAGACCTTATCCCTGGGTTGGTAAGTGGGGGTGTCAGATCTACGGGTGTTAGCGCGGTACTGATGTCTCCAGACTGCCTGTTGGAGATGGATGTGAGCGGAGTCCCATACCCTCTCACTCTCTCGGAACCAGTAATCTACCGCTGGGACTTCAGATTGCTCACCGGACCAAGGGAACAAGGGAGGCTGGAAGCCAAGGATTCATTGAAACGGGGTTAGGCCGGTGGTGCTTTTGCGGAGGGAATTTTGGGCATATTCGGCCCAGGGTAGATACTGGCTCCACTCGCTCTGGTGTCGGTGGCAGTAGGCCCGGAGATACCAGCCGATTTCTTGAATTTTGCGTTCGGCTTGATCATTCATCTGTTGATGGTAGCCGGAGGATAACCTTACGGAAACGCCTAGGAGCTGGAAGAAGCTTTTCCACACTCTGGAGGTAAATTGAGAGCCTCTATCTGACACAATGTCTTCCAGGAGTCCAAAGTGTCTGAATATGTTGTGGAACAAGCCTTCTGCAGTTTCCATGGCGGTAGGAATTCCTTGTAGGGGAATGAGTTTGCATGCCTTGGAGAATCGATCTACCACCACCAGAATAGTGGTATACCCTTTGGAAGGCGGAAGGTCTGTGGCGAAGTCAATACCAAGGCCAACGTGGGATGGGTAAGGGGACAAGTTTTCCTTCGGGTAGACTGCGTGGAGTGCAATTGATAGCACAGGTGCGACATCCCCTGACGTATCGGCTGACATCTCGGGCCATGTTGGGCCACCAGTAACGCTTTTGGAGGAGTGAGAGGGTTTGGTGGCTACCTGGGTGCCCTGAGCCCAGAGAGGTGTGGAGTCCAGCAGGGATAAGCGAAGTGTTGATGGTACGTACAACTCCCTTCTGGACCTCTCAGCGGAGCAGGTTCAGCGTGCGTGGCTTCTCAAATTTGTTCGTCAAGGCCACAGTATAGGTGCGACGAAGACCGAAGCAGGTAGAATGGTCTCAGGTTCCTCTGGGGTAGGATCGAGTTTGTGGAGACTAGAGAGAGCATCGGCTTTCACGTTTTTACTACTGGGACAATAAGTTATCTTGAACTGGAACCTGGTAAAGAATAATGCCCATCTTTTCTGCCCGGGAGTTCAATCTTTTGGCTTCCCTGAGGTACTGTAGATTCTTGTGGTCGGTAATGACCTCAAAAGGGTACCTGGCTCCCTCCAGCCAGTGGTGCCATTCTTCCAGGGCCAGCTTAATGGCTAGTAGAACCCGATTACCCACATCATAATTCTGCTCCGCCGGGGATAGTTTGTGGGAGAAGTAGGCGCATGGATAGAATACCGAGCGTTCACCTTTCCGTTGTGATAGTACGGCTCCTACCCCAAATGTTGCTGCATCCACCTCTACTGTGAACGGAAAGCAATGGTCCGGATGAAATAATGTGGGTGCGGAACAGAAGGTGGACTTCAACCTTGAGAAGGCCCTTTCAGCCTCCGAGTTCCACTCGATCGTCTTTCTGTTCCGAAGTAGTAGGGAGGTGAGTGGAGCTGTAATTATACTGTAGTTAGTGATGAAACATCGATAAAAGTTGGCAAAGCCCAGGAACCTCTGTAGTTGTTTTACTGTGGCCAGGGTTGGCCATTCACAAACTGCCGCTACCTTCTGGGGATCCATGCAGACTCCGGATGAGGTAAGGATGTACCCCAGGAAGTGCATGGAGGGCTTGTGAAACTCGCATTTCTCCGCTTTCAGGTACAGCTAGTGGTGTCGCAGGCGCTGGAAGACTTGGGTTACATGCTTGCGGTGTTCGGTGAGGTTGGATGAATAAATGAGAATGCCATCAATGTATATTAGTACAAACCGATTTAGCATGTCACAGAAGATTTTGTTCATGAAGTTCTGAAACACTGAAGGTGAGTTTGAGAGCCCGTACGGCATTACCCGGTACTCGTAGTGTCCGGATGGGGTGATGAAAGCAATCTTCCACTCATCGCCTTTGCGGATACGAATTAAATTGTAAGCACTTCGTAGGTCGAGTTTGCTGAAGATGCGAGCTTCACGTAATTCTTCCAGGGCGGCTGGGACTAATGGCAGCGGGTAGGCGAATTTGACAGTTTGGTCATTTAGCATTCGATAGTCTATGCATGGTTGGAGACCTCCATCTTTTTTAGCAATGAAGAAGAAACTGGACGTGGCGGGGGAAGTGGAAGGACGGATGAACCCCTGGTGTAATGCCTCTTGAATGTACTCCTCCATGGCCTCTCTCTCCGGGACCGATAGAGGGTATATTCGACCTCTGGGACGTTTGGCACCCAGTAGCAGGTCTATAGCACAATCCCAGGAACGGTGAGGAGGTAGGTGAGTGGCAGCAGTTTTACTGAAGTCGTCTAAGTAGTTGTGGTATTCGGGTGGGATGGTAGGTATGGCGTGATTCTCAGGGCTTTCTACGGTCGTGGAGTGACAGGATAGGTGATTGAAGGACTTGCAAGGGGAACCAGGCATCTCTCCTTACAGAGTTGGCTCCACACCAGAATCTCTCCTGTTTTCCACTTGATTACTGGCTGGTGTAGATCGAGCTAGGGTCAGCCCAGAACCACGTCCACTGTAGCATCCTCTAGAACAAACAAGGAGATCGTCTCCATGTGAAGACTTCCAGTCTGGAGGGTGAGCGGCGGAGTGTTATGTCGCACCCTACTGTTAGAGAGGTTTCTGCCCTGAATAGTGGAAATACGGTAAGTAGTGGAACTTACAGGGGATGAGGAATGTGGAAGTTAGCCAATGTACGGGACGAGATGAAATTCCCGGATGCTCCGGAGTCCACCGGGACCTTGACTGGGAAAAGTTGTCGACAGAAAGAGAGGTTAGCGTCTATATGGGAAATGCGTGCGACTAGAGGAATTAGGGTAGTGACTCACCGTTGGTTGTGGTGGTCGGATAGGACAGTAGCGGATGATGTGAGTCGAGGAGCTGCAGTACAGGCATAATCCTTCTCTGATGAATCGGGCTCGTTCCTGATTGGAGAGGCGATAATGGACTGTGAGCATGGGTTCAGGTTGCGGAGAGCGGTGGCTAAGGAAGGAGACTCGTGCGAAGGTGGACAAGCCAATATGTGTTGTGCCACGTTGGTGGCCTTTTGTAGGAACACCTCGACATTTGTTGGTGTACGGTTGGATTCAGACCCTGACGAAACACGGAGAGTAGGGCGGTGTCATTCCAGCCACTACAGATCATTAGTGTATGGAAACGGAGCACATACTCGTGGATGGGGAGCTCTGCCTGCCGTAGCTGAAGAAGCTCATCGTGCACGGTCACACTCGTAGCGGGTTGACCGAATATCTCCCGGAAATGTGCAATGAAACTTTCCAGTGAGCTCGCTCGGGGACTGATGGTCATCCACAGTGCTTCCGCCCATTGGAGCGCTCTTCCGGACAAGTGAGAGATGGCAGATCGAGAGAGTAAGCAGCACGGGTAGGGATGCAACCTTGAGATCAGCCGTCGAGTGAATGTGAGTGCGTGTATATGAAGGGGAGCGGGTAAGTGGCTACAGGTGTTGATAGTTAGAAATTGGGTAACTGGGATCGTAACCATGTGACCGGCTCGTCTGATGATGGTGGTGCTGGCGTGACAATTTTATATAATTTTAATTGTATTATTAATATTTTTAGAAATATATATATTTCTAATAATATTTAACTTTTATATTAATTATTATTTTAGTTAAAATATGCTTGTTTTATACATATAAATCAAGTATATAATGATATATGTATTATTAATAATTATTTTAGTTATAGTGTGTTTATTTTAATATTTAAAATCTATCGTTTTTACATGTCTGTGTGTGTTTTCAGGGCCCGTGTGGCTCGTGCTGGGCGTTCAGTGCCGTCGGTGCTCTGGAGGGTCAGATGAAGAAGAAAACCGGTTCTCTGGTTCCATTGAGTCCACAGAACCTGATGGACTGCAGTGTGAGTCTGGGGAACCGTGGATGCCAGGGAGGATATATGAGCCAAGCTTTCCGCTACATCATCCAGAACAACGGCATCGACTCTGAAGCCTCCTACCCATATGAACACAAGGTACAGCAGACTCACGGACGACTAATGAGGAAAAATATATCATTTTAAAATACAACACTAATAAAAAAATAAGTAAATCATTTAAAAATTCAAATTAAATAATTAAAAAATTCTATGTAACACACTAAAATACACTATTTGTGGTGTTTTGTGTCATTGACATGGCACTTTTGGTACGTAGTGACATTGTTGTGACAGTGGAGTGGTGTTTTTGTGATATTGTAGTGATGTTATGACATTGTAGCGGTGTTGTGATGTAGTGATATTGCACTGTAGGGACGCTGTAGTGTGATGTTGTAGTGGTGACACTGTGGTGGTGGTGGTGTTATGCTGTGACATTGCAGTGACATTTAGTTGAGTTTTTGCATCAATTTTATGACACTTTAGTGCTGTTGACATTGTAGTGATAGCGTTGTGACAGGTTGTAGTGACATAGTTACATTGTAGTGATGTTGTGGTGGCATTGTAGTGACTTTGGGGTGTTTTGTGCCATTGACGTGGTATTTTTGGTACGTACTGACATTGTTGTGACAGTGGAGTGGTGTTTTTGTGACACTGTAGTGATGTTATAACATTGTAGCGGTGTTGTGATGTTGTAGTAACATTGCACTGTAGTGATGCTGTAGTGTGATGTTGTAGTGATATTGCACTGTAGTGACGCTGTAGTGTAATGTTGTAGTGGTGACACTGTGGTGGTGTTGATATGCTGTGACATTGCAGTAACATTTAGTGGAGTTTTTGCATCAATTTTATGACACTGTAGTGTTGTTGACATTGTAGTAATAGCGTTGTGACAGGTTGTAGTGACAGTTGCGTTGTAGTGATGTTGTTGTGACATTGTAGTGACTTTGTGGTGTTTTGTGTCATAGACGTGGCACTTTTGGTACGTAGTGACATTGTTGGGACAGTGGAGTGGTGTTTATTGTGACACTGAAGTGATGTTATGACATTGTAGCGGTGTTGTGATGTTGCAGTGATATTGCACTGTAGTGACGCTGTAGTGTGATGTTGTAGTGGTGACACTGTGGTGGTGTTGTTATGCTGTGACATTGCAGTGACATTTAGTGGAGTTTTTGCATCAATTTTATGACACTGTAGTGTTGTTGACATTGTAGTAATAGCGTTGTGACAGGTTGTAGTAACATAGTTGCATTGTAGTGATCTTGTGGTGACATTGTAGTGACTTTGTGGTGTTTTGTGCCATTGACGTGGTATTTTTGGTACATGGTGACATTGTTGTGACAGTGGAGTGGTGTTTTTGTGACATTGTAGTGATGTTATGACATTGTAGCGGTGTTGTGATGTTGTAGTGATATTGCACTGTAGTGACGCTGTAGTGTGATGTTGTAGTGGTGACACTGTGGTGGTGGTGTTACGCTGTGTCATTGTAGTGATGTTGTTTTGACTGTAGTGGTGTTTTTGTGACATTGTAGTGATGTTATGACATTGTAGCGGTGTTGTGATGTTGCAGTGATATTGCACTGTAGTGACGCTGTAGTGTGATGTTGTAGTGGTGACACTGTGGTGGTGTTGATATGCTGTGACATTGCAGTAACATTTAGTGGAGTTTTTGCATCAATTTTATGACACTGTAGTGTTGTTGACATTGTAGTAATAGCGTTGTGACAGGTTGTAGGGACATAGTTGCGTTGTAGTGATGTTGTGGTGACATTGTAGTGACTTTGTGGTGTTTTGTGTCATTGACGTGGCACTTTTGGTACGTAGTGACATTGTTGTGACAGTGGAGTGGTGTTGTTGTGACATTGTAGTGATGTTATGACATTGTAGCGGTGTTGTGATGTTGCAGTGATATTGCACTGTAGTGACGCTGTAGTGTGATGTTGTAGTGGTGACACTGTGGTAGTGTTGTTACGCTGTGTCATTGTAGTGATTTTGTTTTGACTGTAGTGGTGTTTTTGTGACATTGTAGTGATATTATGACATTGTAGCGGTGTTGTGATGTTGCAGTGATATTGCACTGTAGTGACACTGTAGTGTGATGTTGTAGTGGTGACACTGTGGTGGTGTTATGCTGTGACATTGAAGTTACATTTAGTGGAGTTTTTGCACCAATTTTATGACACTTTAGTGCTGTTGACATTGTAGTGATAGCGTTGTGACAGGTTGTAGTGACAGTTGCGGTGTAGTGACTTTGTGGTGTTTTGTGCCATTGACATGGTATTTTTGGTACATAGTGACATTGTTGTGACATTGTAGCGGTGTTGTGATGTTGCAGTGATATTGCACTGTAGTGACACTGTAGTGTGATGTTGTAGTGGTGACACTGTGGTGGTGTTGTTACGCTGTGTCATTGTAGTGATGTTGTTTCGACTGTAGTGGTGTTTTTGTGACATTGTACTGATGTCCTGTAATTGTAGTGGTGTTGTAGTAACACTGTTGTTGTGTCAGTGTAGTGGTATTGTGATGGTGTAGTGGCTTTTTATGACATTGTAGTGACGCTGTAACATTGTTGTTGTGTAGCGATGTTGCTGAGACATTGTATTGGCATTTTTTCATGTCGTTGTATTGTAGCGATGTTGTGGCATTGCAGTGGTGTTGTTGTGATGGTGTAGTGATGTTTTAGTGACGCAGTGACATTGTTGTGATGCAGTGTTGTTGTTGTGGTGTATTTTGCAGCAGGGTGAGTGTCGATACTCAGTGACAGGAAGAGCTGGATATTGCTCAGGTTTCCAGAATCTTCCTCGTCACGACGAGGTGGCGCTGCAGAACGCTGTTGCTAATATCGGGCCTGTGTCTGTCGGGATCAACGCCAAACTTCCTTCCTTCCACAGATACAGAGGCGGTGAGACACACACACCTGTCTATCTGCTTTCAGTCTACACACACACACTTTAATTCTAAACAATAAATCTGTGTATTCAGGAATCTACAGCAGTCCAATGTGTGGCTCTAGATTGATCAATCATGCGGTTCTAGTTGTGGGATATGGCTCAGAAAATGGAAAAGACTACTGGCTGGTGAAAAACAGGTTCATTTTCACATTTTACAATATTTTTACTGTCCATTATTCATATTTTTATGAAGTATAAATATATTTTAGATTTGTTTACAATTATTTTCATTTTATTTATATTTTCTGTAATATGTTTTATATTTGTTATGTTAGTTTTTATGAATTCTGATACTCATACTTGTCATATTTGCAATATTTGTAATTATTTATAAAGATGAACTTGATTATACCAGTCATTTGTATACATATATTTGATATTTATTATCATTTTAGAATATTATTAATTATTGTTTTCAATGTAATGTTCATCCTTTTATGAGCACTTTTTATTACCACCTTATAATATTATTATTATTATTTACATTATAATATGCACATTTTTATAGGCAAATACAATCTTTATACACATAAATAACTAATAATAAATATAATATTATTAGTTTATTATAATATTCATATTTTGATGAATACACTGTTTAATATTTATTCTTCACAGTGAGCTCTAATGCCCTCTAGTGTTATGAATATGAATATGAAATGACTGATTTCTGTGTGTCTCAGCTGGGGAACAGCTTGGGGAGAAAAGGGCTTTGTCCGCATGATCCGGAATAAAAACATGTGTGGAATATCCAGCTTCGGCATTTACCCCACCATCTGATCCACCCCACCGACCGCATCTGATCGCCCGCCCCGCTCAACACAATGACCCTCCTGGAAGTACAGCCTTAACTTTTCTACTTCTAATATTTGTGTGTTCAGTATATATTTTTTGCATATAATTAAACACCAAACATTTTAAATGAAATAAATTAAAGATGAATTCGAATGTAAAATGAAATAAATGCTTTCAATAAAAACTATTACAATTCTTAAATCATAAAAATGTGTTATGTCTTTAATTCTAACACTGAAATGAGAGGTTTAGTGTTTTATGTGGCTAATGAGGAAAAATATGCAAATCTAAAATTATACAAAAATAAACAGCATGGCTTTTTTCCATACCATTATCTCTATAATAATAATAATAATAATAATCATAATAATAATAATATCATTATTACATTTTACAAAATGTAAAAATGTCATCGTTATGCACAAAACTTGGTTTAAAGTAAAACTATTAATGTCACCAAGCCAGCAGAGGGAGCTCTTACCTCTGGGTGATCTGCGATCACTCCCTCTGCTGCTACTTCCTGTCTGAGGACTATAAAGACTGTTGTAGGCCCCTCACCTGCAGGTTGCATTGTTCGCCTGTTAGATTGTTATTCAATTCAATTCAATTCAATTCAATTCAATTCAATTCAAGTTTATTTGTATAGCGCTTTTTACAATGGCTATTGTTCCAAAGCAGCTTCACAAAAGCAAATTATTACATAACAAAAGCAAATCATTCCACAGACAAAAGCAAGTCACCACACAACAGGATGCGTTACAAAACAGCAGGATGAATTACAATGCAGAAAGTTCAAGATAGAATTAGTCCAGACAGAAGGTTGAGTTTTCCTCGACGTCATCGCAGGAAGGTCATCTCCTCACTGGGTCCACTGGAGAGGCTCGGTAACTAGATGCCTCATGATGTACATCCCGAGGTGGAGACAAAAGGATAATTAGAGTAGCGGCCATTCATACTATTGGGAATCACAATGTACTGTAGCATAGGTTTATGTTAATCTTTACGAGTATGCTTTGCTAAAAAGATATGTCTTTAGCCTAGACTTAAACTGAGAGAGTGTGTCTGATCCCCGAACATTAGCATGAAGGTTATTCCAGAGTTCCTAGTTAGTACTAGATACTAGTATTCCTAGTATCCCTTGTGTTTACCTAGTTCTAGATTCCTTGGTTTTGACCCTGCCTGTCTTCTGATTCTCTGATTGTTTGCTGCCTGACCTGATCTTCGCCTGTTTCTGGATTTTGTTATTGCCTCGCCTCTTATACATCTGTTTGCCCTGATTGACGCCTGCCTGCTATGACCATGCCTTTCTTCAATAAAAGCCTGCACATGGATCCACACGCCTCAGACCCCCCAATCATGACAGAATGCAACCTCACACCAGGATCCAGCGGCTTTTCACCTGATCCATGGCCAGGTAGGACCCTCACTAGACGTTTATTGGCCCTCAAGCAAGGCACCCGATCAATTGAGGATTATACTCAAGAGTTTCTGGACATGGCTTACCTGTCAGGGGTTGGCAGCGGCCTGTTGTGTTTGTCTTGTGTTTTGTTGTCCTGAAGCACATGGTCTTTGTTTTGACAGCTCGCCATGTGCTTTGCTGTTAACTCCTCCCCTCTTGTTAACCCTAATTGTTTCACACTCCTGCACCCCATTTCTGTTAATTACCCTCTCTACTTAATCTCCTTGTGTTTTCTGTCCTTTGTCAGTCCGTCGTCTAATGTTAGTTCGTTCTGACGCTGAACCTCTGTTGACCAGTCTGATCTGTTTGCATTTGTCCAGTCTTAGTCCTGTTCTCAGTCTAGTTAATGCTTTTTGCTTTTTGTGTTTTTTCTATTTTTATTAGTTTCTCGTTTTTTCCCCCCGTCTTCTGCCCCCCCCATCTCTCCAGTTCGCTTTTTGCCCAGCTCAGGACTCTCCCCTCACCGACGGCGACCTTTGGGTGCCAGTGCCTGTCTCGGTCTTCTAGTGGGCGGATCCTGGACGTGGCTACAGTGGGAGGCTCCGCGGCGACCGCTTTGGCCGGCCACCCTTTTCCTGCTCCACCGGTTGGGCCTGGTTCACCTTTTGTCCCATCGAACTGTGTCGGTTAGATGATCCATCGTTCACCTCCTCTGCAGCTGGGATCGTGGCTGGAGTAGACTGCAATCTGTTTCACCCCTTTGTGGGATTGTTACACAAAGACCTTTTTGTCAAATAAAGTTAATTTCTTTCTGCAATTGGGTCTGCTCGTCTGTCCTGACATTACTGACATTATTGGGTGTTGAGGAGGAAAAGGACACCGCATCAAATCCAGAGGGCCCCGAGCCGCTGCCCAAGATGGCCGCCGCCTGCCCAGAGCCGCTTCCCAAGATGGCCGCCTTCTTCCCAGAGCCGCTGCCCAAGATGGCCGCCTTCTTCCCAGAGCCGCTTCCCAAGATGGCCGCCGCCTGCCCAGCGCCGCTTCCCAAGATGGTCGCCGCCTGCCCAGAGCCGCTTCCCAAGATGGCCGCCGCCTGCCCAGCGCCGCTTCCCAAGATGGCCGCCGCCTGCCCAGAGCCGCTTCCCAAGATGGCCGCCGCCTCCAGTGCCCGCGCCTCGTGCAAAGCCTCCAGTGCCCGCGCCTCGTGCAAAGCCTCCAGTGCCCGCGCCTCGTGCAAAGCCTCCAGTGCCCGCGCCTCGTGCAAAGCCTCCAGTGCCCGCGCCTCGTGCAAAGCCTCCAGTGCCAGCGCCTCGTGCAAAGCCTCCAGTGCCCGCGCCTGCGTCCGCGCCCGCCCAGTGCCCGCGCCGTGCGCGCCGCCTCAAGATTATCCCACCCTCCCACCCTTGCCACACGTCGACGATGGATCCCAGCAGCCCCTCCACTCATCCTCTGCCCTCCACCTGGAGCTCACCACGGGTCTGCCAGTCTCCATTGGCGCTGTGGGTGAAGGATCCCTCGCTTCATCGTTCCGCCTCTGAGTCCCAGACTCCACCTCGGCTTGTAGACCCGTCAGCTTCCCTTAAGCTCCTAGCTCCCTCCTCTCCACCGTGCTCCGTCAATCCACCAGCTTCACCAGGCTCCATCGTCTCTCCGGCTACGCCTTGGTCGGTCGTCGACCATCCATCGCCTCAGGATTCCACTCCTCCAGCTTCGCCTCGTCCCTCCATCCCTCCGGCTCTGTCAGGCTCCTCCCTTCCCCCGGCTCCACCTCAGTCCTCTGTCGCTCTGGCTCCGCCGCGCCCTTCTCGTCCCCCGTCTCCGCATCAGTCGCCGAAGCCTGCGGTACCGCCTAGGACCTCCAGCGCCTCTGTGTCACCCTGGCTCTTCGGCTCTTCGGCTCTCCGCCTTCGCCTCAGTCTCCTCGACCACCTGCTCCACCGCCGTCGGTCGGCTCCATGGGGTTGATGACCGTTACCTCTCCATGGCTCCTCCCTCCGTCGGCTCCACCACTGACCATCATGGCTGGGCTCTGGATTGCCTCCCGCTCCTTACTCCTCCCGTCTTCTCCCTGGCTCCTCCCACCGTCTCTTCCTCCCTGGTCTCAGCTTGCTGACTCCCTCCCGGAACCCCCTCCCAAGCTCCCAGTTATGTTTTGTTTTGTTTGTTTTGTGGAGCGCCAGGAGTCGCTCCTAGGAGGGGGGCTATGTCACCAAGCCAGCAGAGGGAGCTCTTACCTCTGGGTGATCTGCGATCACTCCCTCTGCTGCTACTTCCTGTCTGAGGACTATAAAGACTGTTGTAGGCCCCTCACCTGCAGGTTGCATTGTTCGCCTGTTAGATTGTTATTCCTAGTATCCCTTGTGTTTACCTAGTTCTAGATTCCTTGGTTTTGACCCTGCCTGTCTTCTGATTCTCTGATTGTTTGCTGCCTGACCTGACCTTCGCCTGTTTCTGGATTTTGTTATTGCCTCGCCTCTTATACATCTGTTTGCCCTGATTGACGCCTGCCTGCTATGACCATGCCTTCGTTTAATAAATGGATCCGCACGCCTCAGACCCCCCAATCATGACAATTAATAATGCATAAAAATGTTTTACATTTTTAAAAAACTTAGAAATGAGAGATTTACCCTTTTTCATAAAAACACCTACCATTCATAAAAAGATGGTAAAAATGTTATAATTTTAGTTATAATACCCTTTTTTTTATATAATGTATATTTATTTTATTATTATTCACAATTAAATAACTATAATAGTATATGTACTATAATTCTTCTAATATTATTAATCATAATTTTGTTATAATACTTACACTGTTTTTATTAAAAAGAAAAATGTCTCTAAATAAATAAAACATTCACATTTAATTGTTGCTTTTATGTGGCTCATGAAGAAAACGAGTCAGAAATAAATGAAGCTCAAAGATGAAATGATTAAAATGATTTTATTGGTTGTGATGTAAAGTATTACATTTAATACATCTTTATAAGACAGCTGTAGTCAAAACTGCTAATATAAAATACAGCCTATGTGCGTTTCCCAGCGAGACAGTCCTGAGTGGAAGGACACACACACTGATGAAGAGTGTGTGTGTGTGTGTGTGTGTGACTGATGAAGAGTGTGTGTCGGAGACATCACATGTGTTCTGGATGGTTCTGGAGGCAGCTGATGAACTCCTTCACCTGCCGGCCCTCGAAACAGATCTGATACACAGAGACGAACAGAGGAAACCTGCACACACACACACACACACACACACACACACACACACACACACACAGACACACACACACACAGACACAGACACACACACACACACAGACACACACACACACACACACACACACACACACACACACACACACACACACACACACACACACACACACACACACAGACACACACACACACACACAGACAGACACACACACACACACACACACACACACACACACACACACACACACACACACACAGACACACACACACACACACACACACACACAGACACACACACACAGACACACAGACACACACACACACACACACACACACACACACACACACACACAGACACACACACAGACACAGACACACACACAGACGTCAGGCACACACTCGTGATGATGATGATGATGATGATGAAGATGATGATGTCACTCACTTGTCCACCATGTTCTTCTTCTGGAGGATCTTGTAAACCTCTGCAGACGTCTGAGGACCCTGGAGCTTCTGACCGTTCAACATCTCAGCTTCCAGCTCCGCTATGGACTGATGACAAATATTATTAGAATTATTTTATAGAGTTACATATTAGAAGTATTATTATATATTTATTGTTTATTATTTATTTAAGTGAGGAACCTTCTGAGAGCGGGCGAAGGCCTCGGCCACCCGGCGGTTCCGTCCTCCGTAGCAGGTGGTGATGAGGTCAGCCACGCCGCAGCTCTCCAGGAAGGTGGCCGAGTTCACGGCGCTCTTACAGAAGAGTTTAGAGAAGGCCACCATCTCCATCAGACCCAGACGGATCACAGCGGCTTTAGTGTTATCACCAAACCCCAGACCATCACAGAAACCTGCACCCACCGCCACGATGTTCTGACACACACACACACAGACACACACACACACACAGACACACACACACACAGAGACACACACACACACACAGACACACACACACACACACACACACACACACACACACACACACACAGACACACACACACACACAGACACACACACACACAGAGACACACACACACACAGAGACACACACACACACACACACACACACACACACACACACACACAGAGACACACACACACACACACACACACACACACAGACACACACACACACACAGACACACACACACACACACACACACACACACACAGAGACACACACACACACAGAGACACACACACACACACACACAAAAAACTTTTCATGTCATTGTTCTGATTTCTCATAATTCTGATGGTGATAATTAAGAGTTCATCTAGTTTTCAAGGTTGTGAATATTTATCTCAGATTTATCTCATTTTAACAGTTCATCTCATCATTTTGACTTCTCGTCTCAATGTGATTTTAAGTCCTTATTTTACCGAAGCGTCCATAGCACATAACGTCAGAAAATCTCAGGTACCTTCAGTGCTCCACACAGCTCCACCGTGTCGCTCTCCTTCACCACAGTGATGCGGAAGTTGGGCGTCTGCAGAAGTTCTTTGAAGATCTTGCCGTTGGATTCATTAGTGGCTCCTGAAACACACACACACACACACACACACACACACACACACACACACAGAGTCATAAATGCACGAGGTCAAGCACTCTGCAGGTTTCTGGAAGATGTCCCACACACCGATGGTGGTCTCACAGAACTTCTCGTCGGCCACCTCGCTGGCGATGTTAGCACCCATCAGCACACTGACCTCGATCTCCAGCTTGGACCTGATGATGTCAGAGATCAGGGTCAGACCATCCGGGCCCTCGTCGATACCCTGAACACACACACACACACACACACACACACACACACAGAGAACGGACTAAAATGAACCATAGCGAAGTAGGGAATCTAATATTTGCAGGATTCATTTAGAAATAAATGATGCATGTTTTATAGAGGACTGAATGAATCTGTACTTTAATGAGGGAGATGCCGATGGCCCCAGGTTTGACGTGAGGCTTCATCTGGTCACAGATCTTCCCGATGAACTGATGAGGAATGACGAAGATCAGGAAGTCGGCTCCGGCCGCGGCCTCGGTGACGTCAGGAACAGCCACCTGAGAAAACATGAGCTCTGAGGCCTCTCTACAGCTGCTTTACAGAACAACCTTTGATTCTCAGCAGTTACCACTTCATGTCTCTGAATTAGGACGTTCACTGCTTTCAGTACGGGTTTACCTTTTTGGCACAATTTAGATTTTTATCTCATAATTTCAAATGTTATAATCTACTTTTCATTATATTATTTGCCTTTTTATTCATATGAATTTGTCATAATTATACACATTTAATTTAGTTTATTTGTTTAATCCCCTAATTATGACTTTAATTTAGTGACTTTTTATCTCATAATTTTTATGAATATAAAGTATGGCTTTATATCTCATAATTATGACTTCCACTGCCATAAACATGACTTTGATCCTATCGCTTCAGCTTTTTGGCATCATTTCAATTTTTATCTTGTAATTGTTAAACCAAATGCAAGTAAGAAAAAAAAAAAAAATATATATATATATATATATCATCACTGTGCAAAACAAAGACACAGATCAATCAGATAAAATGAGGTTTAAGATCTGAAAGGGAAAAAAAAGGTGAAACTATTGGTTGTGAGCCCAAACAAAAAGCAAGGAAGCTGATTGGTCGGTGATGCAGGTGATGTCACCAGGTGTGTGTGATTATCAGTGCAGAGAGTGTTTGTGGATGTGCTTCTCCAGCTTTCTCTCCGTTTCTACCCGAGTTGGTGCTATTACTGATTGCAAAACCAAAGCAGGGAAGAGCAAGTCCTGCCGCTGGTTACTAGGTTTGGTTTAAAGCTCGAGTTTGTTCAAGGACAACCAGGAAGAGCCACGATGTACTCCTCAACTCTGAGCCGCTGCCGGTAGGACAAACACTCTCTCCTGTGAATAGCTCAGTAGTGATGTGTAGTGACGTGTATAATCATGTCTGTGTGTGGTTAGCTTGTATGGAAATGAGCAAATGAAGATGGAATTGTTGCAGAAGACGGCTTCGCTGATGAAGGATCTCACGCTTTGAGTTAATCCAGGCCAGTTGACTGAAGCCTTTTTTTTAAGTTGAGGCAGACTTTGAGGCTAGAGATCCCACGTCACTAGACCATAATGTCTTTTCCTGCCTTTTTATTTTGCCGCACACTTATAAAGCACTTTATAATCGGGCCCCTGTTTCATCTCTCAAAACTCCTGCACGTTCTTGGAAATCATTCTCTGTAGACTTTAG
>NW_025048355.1:2307500-2322500 GCF_018831695.1 Puntigrus tetrazona | reverse complement strand
ATACATATTTTTCGTATTACATGCATATGTTTATTTGTGTGTGTGTGTGTGTGTGCATTATGTAAACAAATACCTTGATTTTGGATGACACACACACACACACACACATATATTTATATAATATATATATCTCCACGCATTATATCTTTTACCGACCATAAAACTCTTCTACATGAAAGTTCATTAAAATCATGAATAGAGTCGAAGCGAGGCCTGGAGTTCTTCACCGATCCGGATCTTCACAAATTAATTTTAATAAAGGGGTGTTATTGGGTGTGGTTTACTGAGCGCTGACATCATGAAGAAGAGGGTCACATGATGAAGCGGTGAGGTCATGTGACGCGTCGGCTGACCAACCGGAGACGAGCCCTGTTATCACACGCTCCCTAACTAGACAGCAGTTCAAGGCGTCACACTTGTGAAGGGTATTTGGAATAAAAGCATTGCCTAATATAATTATAACCAGTGTTATTTTAGTATCATTCATATTTTTTAATTTTAGTTTTTATTGGCATTTTTATTTTATATTTTGTTTAGTTTTATACATTTTTAGCTTTTAGGATTTTTGATGTACATTATAGTTTTACAAAATGTTAATTTTAGTC
This sequence comes from Puntigrus tetrazona, assembly GCF_018831695.1. Lineage (NCBI taxonomy): Eukaryota > Metazoa > Chordata > Actinopteri > Cypriniformes > Cyprinidae > Puntigrus > Puntigrus tetrazona. The sequence goes on along the minus strand of NW_025048355.1, from coordinate 2,321,895 downwards.
AATTAAGTACACTTCAATTTTGTTATTGATAACTAAAAAAAAATTAGAAATGATGCCTCGGGAAACAACTAAAATTAAATGGAGAAGTGATCAAATTTAAAATTAAAATTACTGTTAAAATAAATTATGAAAAATTATATTGGCTAGTAACTGAAATTTAGATTAAATTAAATAAAAATTAAGATGTTTTTTTTGTAAATAAAATATTTTTAGCAGTTGAAATAAAATCAATAAAATCTAATTATATATGAATTAAATAGGCGACTAAACCTCTTTACAGCCAAAACAGTGTGAACAGAATCGAAGCCGTGTGCCCTGCTGTCTGTGTAGTGAGCGAGATGCCGTCCGTGAAGGGCTCTCAGGACCTGTTGAAGGCGGCCAGCACGGCCCAGATGACCTCCTCGGCGGGGGTCGTGACCCTGGCGCTCTCCAGGTCGGGGTCGGCCTCCAGCAGGCCGCGGGAGCGTGAGCAGGCCGTGTCGTAGCGCTCGTCGTTCAGCGAGCTCAGGGCCGACTCCAGCACGTCGGCGGCGTGCGCTAGCAGGATTAGCGCCAGGCCGCGGCGGCTCATGCGGCGCCAGTCGTTGGTCCAGCGCTCCAGCAGACTGTCCTGGACGCGCCGCAGCAGACGCTCCTTCTCGCTGCTGTCCGTCAGCGGGTGCGTGGTCATGTCGAACAGGAGGAAGTTCTGCTTCTCCGTGCTCAGGACGCCCTTCTCCACCAGACTCTTGGCTAGCCGCTCGCGCACGTTCCTCATCTGGAAGTGAAGCTTCAGAGGGTTCCACGTCTCGCCTGAAAACACACGCAGAAATACGCTGCAGATAAACACCTGCGTACTCGCATCAAAGAATTCAAGAGGTGGTGTTCATACGGAGTCGTAAAACACTTCTCTGCGGGTAAGTTAGGACGGGTTTAGTTGGTTTGGGTAGGTTTAGGGGTTAAGGGGCGGGTCAACAGTGGAATTATACATTTAAGAACAAAAAGTCCTTGCAGATGTAATTACATGTAGGTTACATTTTTATAAACATTTCATTGCAATGTAAAATAATTTACACAATAAGTGCATGGTTTCTAAGGATTGATGAAGGTGTGAGACACTGTACTTAAGGTCACTTAATATTAGGTGTGTGTGTGTGTGTGTGTGTGTCATTTTCTGTGTGTTTGTCTCTAGATCTCTGAGTGTGTACGCGAGTGTGTGTGTACGCGAGTGTGTGTGTGTGTGTGTGCGTGTGTGTGTGCGCTTGTCAGTGAGTGTGTGTGTGTGTGCATGTCAGTGTGTGTGTGCGCGTGTCAGTGAGTGTGTGTGTGTGTGTGTATGTGCACGTGTCAGTGAGTGTGTGTGTGTGTGTGTATGTGCACGTGTCAGTGAGTGTGTGTGTGAGTGAGTGTCAGTGTGTGTGTGTGCACCTGTGTGTGTGTGTGCATGTCAGTGAGTGTGTGTGTGTGTGTGTATGTGCACGTGTCAGTGAGTGTGTGTGTGTGAGTGAGTGTCAGTGTGTGTGTGTGCACCTGTGTGTGTGTGTGCATGTCAGTGAGTGTGTGTGTGCGTGTCTGTGTGTGTCAGTGTGTCTCTGTGTGTGTCACCTGTCAGTAGCTCTATCCAGCTGGACACATCCTCCGGTGGTTCTGTGTTTTTAATGTGTTTCAGCGCTTCATCCAGCAGCACATCACCTGTGGGAGCAGTGGACTTCACCAACACCTGAACACACACACACACACACACACACACACACACACACACACACACTATTAACGCACTGCTCACCTAATTTCACCAAGTGTGAGATCTGTTGACCCTGAAACAACCCTGTGATTAGATCAGATTTAAAGAAGCAGTCTGTATTCTTGGTTTTGTGTTTTTAATCAGTGTGTGCTGCTTCTACATCAGAGTCTTCATCATCTATCATTAAACAGAACATGTTTTCACAGTGACTTCATGTTTAAAAAGGGACCAAAATGACTTTTTCCTCAAGAATGTTTCAGCTCAGTAAGACCTATATTGCGTGTCAGAGTCTTCATTCAGCACTTTAATCCAGTTCCACTCATAATTTAATCCCATCATCAGCTAATTAAACATCATCTGAACTGATACTACACATAACATTCGTTTCATGTTACTGCCGAGTGAAAGGAAGTACTACTAGAAACATCTTAAGAACTACTTAAGTCCTTAACAAGACGTGCTGTTACTTCATCAATCAATCAATCAATCAATCATTTTTATTTATATAGCGCTTTTAACAACACAGCTTGCATCAAAGCACTGAACAGTATAAAGTAGAAGGCTTCATCAGGTGATTTAGATCAGACCAGACCTGAGAAGAGACCTGATATCGTCATCCTCTGCAGGTTTAAGGCGGCTCTGATTGACTAACACGTCCGGTCCGGCTGGTTTGCTTTCACTCAGACAATAAGAAGAAGACGCCTCACAGCCCCGAGATCAGGTGTGTTTTTACATTTGTGCTGACTCTGAATGTTCCTTCTTCATTCATTTGATCCGAAATACGGTAAAAAAATGTGAAATAATATTCCAATCTAAAACGGCTGCTTTCTCTGTGAATATGAGTTAAAGTGTCATTTAATTTTGGTGTTTTCTGCGTCATTACTCCAGTCCAGAAACCAGAATAATATACTGCTTTACCGCTCCGTGTTAAAAACAGCTGCTTAAGAAAGACTCTTTAAACTGATGAAAGGTGACAGGAAAGGCATTTATAAAGTGATTGTTAGCTTTCTATTCGTCTGTGAATCCTGAAAAATAAAATCGAGCACGAAAATGCTGTCTTTAACGCTGCATCTGAACTTCTGAGTTTGATGATTGATGCCTGATGCAGTGATTAGGACCAGTCTGAAATCTGAGGGTGCAAAAAACAATCCAAATATTGAGAAAATCACATTTAAAGTTGCTCAAAGTAGTCCTTAGCGGTGCATGTTACTGATAAAAACATGAAGCTTTGCTATATTTACGATAGGAGGTAAGCGTGATCTTAATATCCTAACGATTATGGCATAAAAAGAAAAATCGATCATTTCGACTCATACGTGAGTTTGGCTACAAATATACCCCAGCGACGTAAGACTAGTTCATCACTCCTGATCCGTGCTTCACCCGGACAGCTGCTCCTCACCTTGCGGTCCAGTAGTTTTCTCTTGCGTGAGCTCTGCGGCTCCAGCTGAACCCGTCCTCTCAGCGCCAGCTCCACCAGAACACAGCCGCGCAGACCCGACGAGATGCTGTCGTTCCAGAAGGACGTGTAGCCCTGCGTTCAGAAGCACACGCTCGGATCGCTTTCTTTAGAAACACAAACTCTGCATTTCATAACACTTTATTTTAATGTACTTATTATAATTATTATAACAACAGCAAATAATAAATGATGCATAATGACATGCAGACAACCCTAAACTCAATAATAAGCACATGTCGTTCATTAATATTACTCAGTACTTAAATGTATAATCATACCTTAAAATAAAGTGTAACCCAAAAATATTTATTTTAATTTTAAAAGAGTAATAGCTATAATTTTTGTAATGTAATCTGGAGTCAGTAACAGACTCCAGTTTGTGAATGATCTGGTTATAGTTGTATATCTTGTGAGGAGCAGCATGTAAAGCGAGCTGGGACCAGAAACAACAACAACATGCTCGTCTGTGCTATAAAGACTCACTTCTGTGTGTGATTAAACTACAGGGAAAAGAATCTGAAGAATTCCTTGCTGTTCCAACACACACAGATACACACACACACACACACACACACACACACACACAGACCTGTTTTATATTCATCAGGTTATTAGGAGGTTTGCTCATAGACTTTCCACAGGCTCTGACGTAGAGACACACCTGAAGTATTCACAAGTCTGAACACACTCCTGCAATTATCATCAAACAACTAACCGACCCATCTACACAAACATCCACCCAACATCCCTCCATCCTGTCATCCGTCCAATCTGTTCATCTAACTGTACAACCTCCTTAATACACACCACCTCCGGACACTATACATGTGCTTCATTTAAAAATAGAAACATGCTGTCTATCTATCTATCTATCTATCTGTCTATCTATCTATCTATCTGTCTGTCTGTCTGTCTCTCTCTCTCTCTCTCTCTCTCTCTGTCTATCTATCTGTCTGTCTGTCTATCTATCTATCTGTCTATCTATCTATCTGTCTGTCTGTCTCTCTCTCTCTCTCTCTCTCTGTCTATCTATCTGTCTGTCTGTCTATCTATCTATCTGTCTGTCTGTCTGTCTGTTAGGGATGTAAAAATATTCAAAAGTGAACTGAACACCCATGATAAACCACTCAGTAACTTTCTATTCACAAACAGCTTGTTTTCCTCAGCAGTCAAGTCACTATTAAAACACTAAACACTTCAAGGAATTATGTTTTATTTTTAAAATACAGGCTATATTTGTTGTCCGACTTCATATCGACCTTGAATTGTATTCCTTTTAAGAACACTAAATAACATTAGAAGCGTTATCGGTTTATTTGAAGTATATTTTTGATTCGTCACACCAGAGGACTTTCACTATCCCAGGTGACCCCGGTGAACACAGGGAGCCTCTTTTAGTAAAAACTAGCGAGCGGAGCTAATAACAGCGCTGACCGTGTCCCGTGAACATGACTGATCACACAAAAAGTGGAGGACGAGACGAGCTGAATAAACCGAGTGAGTGATTTGAGCTGGAATGAAATCAGTTCAGAGAAATGCAGAAGGATGGGTAATAGTTGTTGGATCACGTATCACAAAACATCTACAGCCAACCTCCCTCTGCTGGCTCTCTGGACCTGAAGCGAGGGTCACGCACAGGTCATCTTCTGACGTAGCCCACGCTCCTCCTCTCAGCTATCTGCTATGGTTTCATGTTCTCCTCCTCTCTTGATGCTCCTGATACTTTCTACCCCTCTCTCCATTTTCCTCCTCTCTTTGTTCTCCTTCTCCCCTTCTTCATCAGCTCTAGAGGCTCACCTCATTCTTCATTAATGAAATTAAAGCCATACGACTTTCTCATCTCTCAGATCGTTCCTTCAAGGCATCTCGGAGAGGCGAGGTGTCCGAGTCTCTAGTGGTGTTCCTCAAGGCTCAGTTCTCGGAGCGCTTCTCTTCTCGGTCTCACGTGGCTTCTTTAGCTTCTGTGGTTCAGAAACCTGGCTCTTCATATCACCGCTCTTCTTCAACTCTAGCTCTCGTTCCGTCCTGAAGATCTGAAGATAGCTGCTCGCATCTCAGCCTGTCCAACAGACATTTCTTGCTTGCAATCTCTTTGCTTGTTTTCATTAACCCTACTGCCATCTTTTAATATATTTATATATATATAGACATAAAAAAAACCTCGCTATTTGTCAAATTGCACATTTTGAATCAATTGAAATCCCTTAAGACAGCTTGTTTTTACTTTAATAAAAGTGTTGCAATCATGATTATTTGCACAACCACAGGTTTACTACAAACTCCAGCTGGTTATTGTAGAAAAACCACTGGTTAATGGGTAGTTATCATGTTCAGTTGTCTTTTGTTTGTTTAGTTGTTGGTAAAACCACGGCTGATTTTAGTAAGGGACGCCCGACACCTGAGCAACAAATACTATTAAAACACATTAGTTGAACATTCGATAAATATGTGGTAGTTTTGCAGAGACTCTTCAGGCTCTGAACGCTTGTAGAAGGCGGTGTGTGAATCTGTATTCTCTCTCGTTTGGTTTTATTGTGATTTGTGGTCAAACAGATCAGCTCGACTTCTCTCACGCCGGCTAAAAGAGACCGGAGACGCTCGTAACCGGTCCGACCTGATTTTTACAGAATAACACGAGAAGCATTTTTCAACAATTACGTGACACTGCATGAGCTCCGGGACTGAAAGACTACCTGACCAGTCTTACCAGACGAGTGTGTGTGTGTGTGTGTGTGTGTGTGTGTGTGTGTGAAACCTCTTTGTCTTTGAGTCCCAGCAGCAGAATCTCCTCCATCAGTGTGAGTCTCAGTGATTTGGAGTCGTTGTCTTGTTCCTCATCGGTGCCGTCTGTCTTGTCCTCCGTGTCCTCAGCGTTACTCCATCGCTCCGCTGGAGCCTCCGGGCGCCGGTTCCTCTTGGTCAGTGTGGTCATTCCTCTCTGTTAACAGAACCTCCACCGACATCCACATCCTCGTTACCAAACACATCGCCTGCTAATCACTCGCTGGGGGTTACATTTACCCTCCATAAGCACTAGTTTAAAAGCATTCTAGTTTAAAAGAAATCCTCAACACAAGCGAAAAAAATGATCTTACCTCTTTCTATGTGTATAAGGGTATCTGCCTATCAACTAATAATAATAAAAATACTCAAAAAAGCATTTCAACTCACCACATCTGCCAGTTTATAAAAATAAAATGACGTCCAATGTGAGATTTTGGACTGTTCACTTCCCTGTGCGATCAGCCGGAGCACCTCACCTGCGGACACGCCCCTGCGAGCCCTCAGCCAATCGGGACGCGCTCGGGCTCCTCTCCTCCAATCGGAACGCTCAGAACGTGCGCACCTGTTCTGCTCACCGACGTCACCCGGATCCAGGATCCTCGAGCCGGAGACTCCATCATTTCTTCTTAAGCAAATTTTACATACATACATGCAAATTCCCCTCTTCGTGGTCTTTTTAAGAGATAAGCATAATTATGTTCAAATGTCAGTATATAGTGATAAGAAAGCTACAGAATTCGCTCGCTGTTAAAGTGTTTGTGTAGAGAATCTTACGTACAAGATAAGATAAATATGGCCGTTTTATTGCACTTTTTATTTTTGATGTAGCGTTTATTACAATTATTATTATCACATTTATTTTTTTAGCATATTTTTCTACTATTTTATTTCGTTGTCCGTGCAAGTGTTATCACTGTTGTATTCTGTACTGTTATAAAAAAAGCAGTAACAAAGGAGACTTCGTCATTTCCTAAAATCTCAGCTAATTTTATGTTATTATACGTTTATTATAGATTTATTTCCCTTTTTAATTATTTCACATGTAAAATACAAAAAAGTATTTATTTTAACTGAAATAAATCCGACACGCCGTTCTGACGCAAAGCATAAATTCTGTACGTTCGCCTCAGTGTTTCGGTATTAATAAAATAAACGTGTAGATATGTTTTAGCGTTCATTTTGTTGATTTAACAGCGCCATCACGCGGCGATCGGGAGTAATTCTATCTATGCCAAATCGTCTTATACACAGACCTGGTTTTGAGTTAATTATATTTATTTCGCTGTGCCTTATAGATTCGTGTTCACGCAGTAAAGTGAACTAGTTTTAAATATCGTCGTTAAATCAATCGAGCAGGTCGTTGCGTAGCGCCGCCGTGCTCTCATTGGCCGCTTGCACTCTGAGTCCCGCCCACTACCGCTTACGTCAGATGCGTCATTCGCCATTTTGGTGTTGAGAGGGAATATTGCTGCAATAAATCTTTAGTTATCGCTGCGTTGAAAGCGCGTTGTTGTGGACGGAGGAGCGGGTTTGTTTTCTGTGTTAGTGTCGCGGGAATCATGTCAGAGAATCCGGACGCGGACACTCTGGACCCGGAGTCTGAAGAAGAGAAGCAGGTACCGATCAATGACTGAAAGAAAACGAGCCCCGCACGCGTTTGATAAACGAGGCGCTCTGAAGCGCAGCAGTGCTTTTATCTGCTATTCATTAACGCTAATACACGAGAAGAAAGAAATCGTGACTTAGCTGGTCCTGAGTGAGACTCGCGGGGGTCACGCCCACGCCGCGCGGCAATCCTCGCGCTGATTGGTCGAGCCGTCGATCAGTCACACAGAGAGCGCATTCCCATTGGTTGGCGTTTGTTGTCATGCCGCAGCTTGTCAAACGTAAACTCGTTTGTTTGTTGTTGTTCTTTTATTATGTGTTTGACTCTGATAACGTGACAGCATCACGATACAATACAGGATCAAGACACAGTGATTTAAAGCAGCATCACAGAGAGGAACATGTGGTAATGTTGTAAAAAAACATTAATCGATTGAGAAACTAATTCGATTTGGAATTCCTCTACGAAATTATTCACTGTTTTTATTTACAGCGCAGCTAAATTAATCAAACGTCTTAAAATAAACAGATTTTATGTCAGGGCTGGTCAAAAAGGCCAAAAATCATATTCTATTTTATTTTGGTCAATATATAGAGCACAGTTATTTAACAAGATTGACTTTAGAAGAACTGTACATTTGTTTAACAGTGAATTTTTAACTTAAAAATGATAATAAATATATCTATATCATCTATTTTAATAGCAACAAAGATAGGGCTAATAGCCCCAAATAATGTAAACAATTATGTGTGTGTGTTTATTTTATATATATATATATATATATATATATATATATATATATATATATATATATATATATATATATATGTGTGTGTGTTTATATTAAAGAAAAGCATGCTGATTATATATGAAATATAGAAAAATATAGAATATAGAAATATAGAAAAATAACATATTTTCAAAATACATATGCCTACTGTGTGTATTTATTTTACATAATACTTAATAATTACACACATATGAGTGTGTTCATACAGTATATATTCAAATGGTATATTTATTTATTGAAATAAATGATATAAACATTATATAATATACAATCAAATAGAACAATGTGACTGTATTGCATGACTGTTAGTGCTGATTGAATATGTGCAGGATTCTCCAGAGAAGGACTGTAACCCAATCCTGTCTGAAGAGGCCAAGCTGAAGGCCAAATACCCGAACCTGGGCCACAAACCCGGCGGCTCGGACTTCCTGATGAAGAGACTCCAGAAAGGAGTGAGTGGAGCACGTCTCCGGTCAGAACACACACACCTCTGTTAACGGCGTGTACCGACAACATGTGTCTCTCTTGATTTCTAGCAAAAGTACTTTGACTCGGGAGATTATAACATGGCAAAGGCCAAGATGAAGAGCAAGCATGTGGTGGCGGCCGGGGCGGACAAGAACCTGGTGACAGGAGACCATATTCCCACACCACAGGACCTTCCTCAGAGGAAAGCCACGCCGCTCGCCAGCAAACTGGCCGGATAGAGACACACACACACACACACACAACTCACTAACACACACACACACACTCACTAACACACACACACACACACACACACACACTCACTAACTACACACACACACACACACACACACTCACTAACACACACACACACACACACACACACACACACACACCCACACTCACTCACACACACACTCACTCACACATACACACACACACACACACACACACACTCACACACCCACACTCACTCACACACACACTCACTCACACACACACACACACACACACTCACACACACACACACACACACACACACACTCACTAACACACACACACACACTCACACACACAGTCACTCTCGCTCACATACACTCACACACACACACACACACACACACACACACACTCGCACACACACACACACACACACACACACAGCTCTGAGGTCTGAAGAAACGTGAAAACACCGAGCGTCTGTTCACACACGACTCAAATCAGCGGGCATTTGATAAACTTCACAGAGAACAGTCACCTAACGCACCGAATGAAACAAGAAAATACTATTTCTGACTTTTTCCTGAACGTTACAGTTGTTGTCAGAGTAAAAAGCAAGAAATAGTTTTTTCCCGGTGATCTAGATTTACAACGCTTCTTTTTTACACAGTATTTATTTATCAGTTTACGTTTTTTCAGCGCTGTCAAATATTTTTTGTGTGTGTTTACGTAATACATGTACGTGTTTATATTTATGATATATATATATAAACTCACACACATGCATGTGTATATTTCAGAAAGAAATTATGTTTTATATATTAAATAGATTTATTTATAACAAATTTTATGAGCATAAATATAAACATTTAAATACGTGTCAATTGTTTTTTAATATATACTGTGTGTGTTTATATATACATAATAATAAATATACACAGTACATATATTATGTAAACAAAACATAATGTGATTCACCATTTGACAGCACTATATATATATATATATATATATAAAACAGTTTTCAAGTATTTATCTTTATTTCTCTGGATGATGAACTGTGACTTTTAGCTACTCATACTGTTATGTCAGACTTTGGTCATATCACCTATCCCTACTGGATCACACACACACACACACACACACACACACACACATACACACACACACACACACACACACACACACACACACACACACACACACACACACACACACACACACACACACACTCACACACACACATACACACTCCCTCACACACACACACACACACACACACACACACACACACACACACACACACACACACACACACACACACACACACACACTGCATATCAAGTTAACTGCATAACTGCATATCACTTTTCTTCATCGTTTCTTCATTACAGGACCGTCTTCTCCAGAACTGTATGTTTTCTGCATCTTTTATGTTTATTTCATCTGTTATTTTCCTAAAAGACTGAACGTCACAAAAACATTTCCTGGCTCAGATAATAAGAAATAAACATACTAACGCGTTCATTTCATTCAGTTACTTATTGCTTCGATACGAAATTATAGAAATACTATATTTTTCAAAAAATCAATTTGTTTAAGAAAACGAAAAGAGGACATGAAGTGAAATGAAATGACAAATGATTCTCAGTGGTGCTGATTTAGGAGTGGTGTGTTAATGTTACTGTAAGTGCTGTATGAAGATGATGGCGTGTTATCAGGTGTACTGTGTGTATGTGTAAGCTGGTATTGGAAATGAATTTTTACATCAAGTCTGCTTCTCCTCTCTGTTCTGAACACATCCAGTGCTTGTTATTATGTCCAGCAGAGGTCAGTCACTGAAAATCCTTACACAAGTTAGTCTTCGGTTGTTTTTGAGGTTTGGGTTTGGATTATTGTATGGTTTGAAGTGTCTAAAGCTCCAGCAGGAATATAGATCACAAACACAGCGGCACGTTTGAGTTGTTTTTTTCTCATTGTGACGGACGACTGTTTTCTCTCCTGTTCAGGAAGTCATGGCTGGATAAATTCATGATAATAATCCACCTATTATTTCGTAATGATATTCACGCCCATTTTAAATCTTATTATCCAATGAAAGCTTACATTTTTTTTGTTTTTTTTTAAAAGATCAAAAGAATTAACAATGCAGTTTATTTTCGAAGCCTACTTTGATCATATTTACCAAGGGTGCTGATCATTTTGGCCATGACTGTGTATATATATATATATTGAAGCTATGAAAATTGAAATTGAAAATTGTTTAAAAGTATAATAAAATAACATTAAAACATATTAGTAAGAATAAAAGTAAAAAAATAATATTGTTTTTGCTTTTGCTTGGTGAGCAAAAAGATCTCTAAAAAAATATATATATATATATATATATATATATATATATATATATATATATATATATACACCACTGAACTTTCTTTCAGTCTGTCTCTGATCAGTGTAATATAGATTAGTCTGTGAGTCAGAAGGTAAAGGTCAGAGGGCGTGTTAGCATTTTTTAAACACACTGACTAATCATTTTACCTCAGCGCTTCTCACTAGCAGCTCGGCTCCCACATTAACGCATTTAACGCGATATTTATCATCTTTACGCTTTATTTCATTCTCAGCACGGTTCGGAAACTCGTAGACCCCTCTGGAGGAAAATTCCGTGGAAAGTCTAGGAGAAGCCCATATACGGCAAGGGGAGGGGCCAGGGGAAATCCGTGACGTCATACGCAAGCGAGTACGTGCTTATAAAAGCGTTGACCTGCGCCGCTACTTCCGCTTCACTCGAGTATGAGTGTCGACCAGCACTATACCCTTTACAGACTACGCTTTAACCTTCAGAGTTTAAACCGGCTCGAAGATTTAATCTTACTCGTCTAGGTCGCGTTTAGGCCTCTGTATCGCGTCGGGATCGGAGATATGTCTTTGAATTTGTTAAAAAAAACGGCTGCGGCGAGTTTATTCAGCGCGCACACGGCGCTCGTGCCCGCGACCCCACTCAAAGCGCGAACCGAGGACGAGCTCGACGGGTGCGCGGACGAACCGGACGCCGTGATTAAGCCGTTAAGACCGGGAACAAACGGCCTGAAAGGACTACAGCTAGAAGGACGCTTCGTTTCCGCGGCGGATGGATCTCTGCCGAGCACACCGGACCCGGAGGAGTTCGGTTACGCCGAGCTGGATCGCGACACGCGGCAGCTTTTGCTGGATTTTTATTTCACGCGCACTGGAATGTGTTCGCGGGACCGGAAGCTGCATCACGCCTTACCGACGATGAATCGCGTCGTCGAGGACATTCTCTTAAAGCACGAGATAGCGTACAAAGGTAAGACGAGAGCGCATGCGCAGTCGCTACAACCCCCCGAACAAAGCTGCGCGGGGTTGCCAGGTTTGGCAACAAAACCCGCCTAGCTAGCACTCAAAAGTATACCGAAACCGTTCTATAGCGTTTTAAGGGGCTCTTGTTTTAATCGTTTGGGGTCCCTTCAAACAGCGGACCTGTAAAAACCCGCGGCTGCGGCGCTGAAAGTAACCGAAGACTTCGAGAGGACATGGCAACATTGTACTGTCAGTATCTTGTTGATGTAATAGTCATATAATTACTTTTGCAGTAACAATTACCATAATCCTATCGAAACCATCCCGTGTCTATGCTGTTTATATTTTTAACGTTACTAGTACACGTTTTCCTGGTTCTGTGATCCGTTCTTTGTTTTACCAAAATCGTTTTTCCGCTTTAGCTTGAACGCAGTTGACCTGTTTTGCGGCAAAGGGTGTTTTTTTTTCTCCCCCTCAGTAGGTTTTTTTTTTTTTTTTTTTTTTATCTAGTCAAACCGCGAGTTCGTCATTGTGATTCTCGGAACTGCGATAGTTCCGCTTATCAGCCGCCTTCAACACGGCTCTGTGGGCGGGGCCACGCCAGCGCTTGCGAACAGTTTCCGACGCGGTGGGTGGGGCGAAACCGAAGTGTCTTACCTGATCAGCAGCTTCCGGTTCATGAGTGACCTTACCTTCTTATTACTGTACCACGTCCTTTTAATATGAAGGGGAAAAAAGTAATGCGAAATTAGTGTTTGCAGCAGGGTTGTCAAAACCGAAACTAAAATTAAATGAATGCACTTGAGTTCAACATTAAGTGCTAAAATATTTATGGAAATGACAGTCTAGATGTAATTGGAGCAAAATTGCTCGTTTAAGCATTAACCCCCCCAAAAAGAGAACAGGCTGATGATTGACAACACAATCAAAAAGGGGGCGGGGCATGCAGATGTTTCTGACAGATAATAAGTAAGATAAGAGTGCTTGAATGGTTTCGTTTTCTTGCAGGAATGCTTCAGCGCCTGGATCTGGACGCTCAAGCGGACGACATGAGCTTCGTCGGCCACATAGCGACGACCATGTTCAAAGACCACACCACGAACTGGGGCCGGATCGTGAGTCTGGTGGCCTTCGGGGCGGTGGTGTGCTCGCGTCTGAAGGAGCTGCAGCGGGAGCGGTGCGTCGAGGCCGTGACCCTCCAGATCTCCTCCTATCTGACCTCGCAGCAGCTCCACTGGATCCTCAGCAACAAGGGCTGGGTGAGTGACGCCGCAGGAAAATCTCACTCACACGGCTTGCCTTTCCTTCACTGCATAATTCAGAGCTGTTCTCCTGATCTCTCTCACACACACACACACACACACACACACGTGAAGTTCGGTCCATTCAACACATGTGAAACTCTACCTCCGGAGCTCATGTGTCAGACAGACCGCCATTAAACACGCGCATCTTCATCAACCCCGTAATGCATTCGAAGGATCATCCTCATTTTATAAAGCAGTAAATAATTACCGATATTACATGGAGCGCCAATAATGACCAAAACACCTACCTGTGGTGTTTCGGTATAGTTTGAGCATTTAATCTTTTCCTTTTAGATCAGATATATGCGTGTTTATTAATAAAACACAATCTGTATGTATTAGTCTAAACTATTTCTGTTTGACGGCAACACTCTCATCAAAGCTCAAAGTAATGTGAGATGTTTAGAACCGTAACTTTAAGGATTAGCGTGTCTTATGTAAGTGTTTTGTGTGCGCAGCATGGGTTCGTGGAGTTCTTCCGCGTGGAGGACGTGGAGTCCGTGATCCGGAGCGCTCTGATGGCGGTGGTGGGGTGCGCTGGGATCGGCGCCGGCCTGGCCTTCCTGATCCGGTGACCTCGGCTAGCGCCCCGCTCTCCTGACCGCCGCTCACAGGCTAGCAGACGCCCCGGTGCTCTTCAGCACGTCTCTGCTCCGCTGGACCGGGCTCCGAGCCTGGCGTGCTCTCTCCATCCCAGCATGCCCAGCACAGA
>NW_025048355.1:2300000-2302500 GCF_018831695.1 Puntigrus tetrazona | reverse complement strand
AAATGTAATAACCTTTTTATTATATTTTACATTTTTCAAATGATTTATAATATTAAACTCGAGCTTTTTAAAATCTTTGTTATATTTTATTTGAAACTTAAACATTTGAAAATGTTACATTAAATGTAAACATTCTAAATATATTTGATATAAAATGTTGAATTCTTAGCGTTTTTGAATGAATTTTACATGATTTCTTACATTTAACCTTAAACTTCTACTGTTTAAACTGTAAAAAGTTTGATATTTCCAAACACGCCACACTTTATAATCCATTGATTGTTGTAATAAAGGTGTGCTTTATCTTCTTTATCTTCTTTAAAGCCATCGAAGGATCTTCATGTTTAGTAAAGTTCAATAAAGATATATCTTTATTAAAGAAAATCTTGATTCTTTTCTTTAATTCAACATAGACATATTTTTCATTCTTTCCTTGAAATTGAAATAATTCAGCTGTAATTTCTCTCAACGTTATTCATTTCCTCCAAACCCTGCTGATTAGTTTTCGAGGTGTTTTCGTGGTTTCCTCGTGCGTGGCTCAAATCCTGTCCAAACTAACAGCAGATATTGTGAGAAATGCCAAACGCCTCGAGAGCTTCTTCATCTTCTCTTGTGCTGAAAAAGACGGCGGTGGTCTCCCTGCGTCACACACAGGAAGTGAAATAGGCCGGCGTGACCTGATGACCCACATTCACATCAAACACACATCAACAGGGCCTCAAACCTTCCTCTTTTCATGTAGGTGTAATAGTTCTCCTTGTCATTTGAGTTTATAGGGGTCATCTGATGACATTTAAAATGTAAAGTTGTTTTACAAGCTCTTGTAAAGTTACAAAGAGTAAAGTTTCAAAACTAAAGATTATATAGATATTCTTTATAAAAGTTATGACCCCTCTAAAACGACTCGTTTAAACACGCCCCCACTTCTCTACATCACAGAGTGGTTTGTTTGCATAACTCCGCCCAAATGTTTACTGGAACGTTAAAGGAAGTGGGCGGGGCTAGTATCTGAACGTTTCATATTTTGATAACGCTTCCATCCAAACGAAGGCATGTTTATTTATGCATGTGTTATTATTTCCACCGTGTGGGGTCACCTGTGAGATTTGGCTGAGAATGTGTGGTACGGTCAGAATGCTGCTGGAACACATTTCTCTCGGCTCATGTGTCAGTTTCTCTGGGTTATGAACCACACCGAAGACAAAAAGTACAATACAAGCGTCCTAGCAACACAAACGACTGAACACAGAAACACTGAATCACACTTCTGATTCAATTTGCTGACCATGTGTCCCATTTTTTCTCCCAAACATGTTTCCCACCTATTCGCTGCTTTTTTAGCCCCTCCCACCATTCAGCCCCACCCACCGATCCTACATCGCTGCTTTTTAGCTCCTCCCACCATTCATCCCCACCCACTGACCCTACATCGCTACTTTTTAGCTCCTCCCACCATTCAGATACACCCACCGACCCTACATTGCTACTTTTTAGCTCCTCCCACCATTCATCCCCACCCACTGACCCTACATCGCTACTTTTTAGCTCCTCCCCCCATTCAGCCCCACCCACCGATCCTACATCGCTGCTTTTTAGCCTCCCACCATTCAGCCCCACCCACCGATCCTACATCGCTGCTTGTTTAGCTTCTCCCCATTCAGCCCCACCCACCGATCCTGCATCGCTGCTTGTTTAGCTCCTCCCCATTCAGCCCCACCCACCGACCCTGCATCGCTGCTTGTTTAGCTCCTCCCCATTCAGCCCCACCCACCGATCCTGCATCGCTGCTTGTTTAGCTCCTCCCCCCATTCAGCCCCACCCACCGATCCTGCATCGCTGCTTGTTTAGCCCCTCCCACCATTCAATTTTATTTCAAGATTTTCCTCAATTGTTGTCTTTTTAAATGTCATTTATTTTGATTAATTGCGTAACCGCTTTATTTGCTCTATTTTGTGCTACTTCTGACAAAAACAACAACAACAACAACAACAACAACAACAGCTGTGAAACAAAGCAACAGCATCATTTATTCTGCCTTGTGAGTAAATTCAGCTTACAGTTGTTAAAATAACTGTTATACATTTTAGTAATGATTACTTGAAGTAAATGTTACTTAAATCTACTTAGTTATTTAGTAATTCAGCTAAAGAGTATAAGTGGAGCTCTTTTTTCAGTTTATGAGCTCTTTAACTTTATTAGTTTGTTCATGCTAAAACTCTATAATCCAAATGCATGGGAATTTCATTTGCAATTCAAATACTTTATCACAACCACTAATTTATTCATCATACGTGCTGTGTTTTATACATAAGCGTACATCTTTCTGTTCTACTGTCCGTGCACCTTTAAAAATGACATTCAAATTACATTCAAATTCTAAAATTCTCTGTCATCTGCTCTTATTTCATTCTTATTTTATTATACAGGCTGTGTGCTGTTTATAGCGTGTGTTTAGGTCTAAGCTTTGCTGATAAAAGCGTTTGATATGAATAAAGACAAA
>NW_025048355.1:2287500-2292500 GCF_018831695.1 Puntigrus tetrazona | reverse complement strand
CTGTCACGCTCGGAGATTCAAAGCTTCGTTGAAAGTGACTCTTTTGGACCGATTCAGCTGTAGGGTTCCGTTCACATCACCAGCACTGGCTCTCTGCTGTTCATTTTCTGATTTTCTATTTTTCTAGAGTTTTCGGTTCAGAAAACGGCAATAAAGAATTAAATGGTGTTTAACGTCTCATTTCAGTACAAAGCAAATGCGCGTGCTCATATTAAACGTGCAGAAATGTGTGCTCTAAAGTGAATAGAAATGCGTCTGAGTAATGGAAGTGAATGGGTGCCGTCAGAATGAGAGTCTGATGAAAACACGACGATAATCCTCATCGCTCCATCAGTGAACATCTGGAGAAGGCGGAAGATCGATTTTAATTAAAATACGTAATCCATAAAAACTTGCTCCAGTGAAAAGTGTTCTGTTGTGAATCAGGAGAGAAATGTGCACAGATCGAGCAGCGTTTATAAAACTGCTCTAATATGTGAGAGACAACACTGGAGGAAGAGCTACCTTCTGTCTTCTCCAGATGTTCACTCACGGACCGGAGCGCTGGGGATTATCAGCATGTTTTTATCAGACTCTCATTCTGACGGCACCCATTCACTTCCATTACTGAGACGCATCTCTCCAGATCTGAGGAAGAAACGCACTCATGTCGATCTTGAAGCAGGTTTCAGCTTGCTCTTGTCTCTGCACCTGAAGTAGAAGTTTCATTTACTGAGATGACGTTCGGTTGTAAAAAGATCGATCACATCAGAAGATCACGAGCGAAAGAAAAGGTTTAAACAACTCTTTATTATTAAACTTGAATCCATTCAGATGCTCCACTCTAACACTGCTGCTTTTGATCAAAACAGTAATGAATTGTTTTACAGGTGAATACTGTAGACCCGCACATAAAATCCAGCGCTGCGTACGTTTTATTAATATTCATGGGTGAAAATAATGTCAAAAACCTGATCACATTAAAATGGATTCATTTTCTTTATGCAAAACATAATTTTCCACAGAGATCGTTCACCCAAAAACAAACTTTCTGTCATCAGTGTCTGGAGCGCAGCAGCTGTATTTATAGAAACAGACAACAATACACTCTAAAATTATCATTTTTTCTCTCATGACAAAAATGGTTGGGATTTTAAGTAAAGATCATGATCATGTTTCATGAAGATATTTTGCTCCTACCATAAATATATTAAAATTTAGTAACATGCATTGCTAAGAACTTTTTTCTCTGCTCTGTCCTGTTTTAACAAACATAATTTATTTTCATATTTTGAAAAATTTTCTTTCTTTTTTTCTCGCTGGCTAGGAAAAATTTGTTCTAAGAAGATTTTTGCTGGGTTTTTCCCTGCAGGTAACCGCTTTCTGAACCGTCCCAAACCGCCAGCGTTTTACGAATGTTAACAAAATATTAGGGAATGTTTCGTTCTCTGAACCTCCTCAAACTGATAATGTTTAAAAACCTTTCATCAAAAATGTGGATGAACGGATGCACGAATAACGCTTTGGTTTTGAGAACTTTATTAAAGAAAAGAAACCGTTGAGCAAACGTTCTAGCAATGTTACTGGACGAACGTGAGTTCGTAACGCTAAGAGAACCTCGCTACAACGTTCTTAGAACGTTCCCTCTTAGCTGAGAGGCGAGCTGCTGGATAAACTGAGGATGACAGAATGTTGATTTTTGGGTGTCCTGTCTCTTTAAATCTTTCTCCTGATTTTTATAGGGTGGTAAACGAACCGCACGCGTTCTTCAGGTTTATTTACTCAAGGTCAGACTCGAGGAGTCTTCCAGGAGCGTCTCTCCTCCCCTGAGCTCAGTCTCTCTACAGAAGTCCAGTCTTTGAGTCCTGTGTTCAGAGCTTGCCCTCCTCGATCATGCGGTTCAGGCCGCTGCAGATCTTGCTGAGGTTGGGCCACAGCGTGCCCTGAGGGTCGTACAGGTGCGTGAGCAGCTCCGGGTCCGAGTAATGGTTGAACACGTGTCTGATGCGGTCCAGAGATTTGGGCGTCAGGTGCTTCTCCACCAGCTTCAGCAGTAGATCACGACACTCGGCCAGCAGCTCCATCATCACGCTCTTATCAAAGGTGAACTCCACCTGACACACACACACACAGAGACACACACACACACACACACACACACACACAGACACACACACAGAGACACACACACACACAGACACACACACACAGACACACACACACACAGAGACACACACACACAGAGACACACACACACACACACAGAGACAGAGACACACACACACACACACACACACACAGAGACACACACACAAACTTAAATTATTATACATTTCTGCACATA
Source organism: Puntigrus tetrazona (assembly GCF_018831695.1). Taxonomy (NCBI): domain Eukaryota; kingdom Metazoa; phylum Chordata; class Actinopteri; order Cypriniformes; family Cyprinidae; genus Puntigrus; species Puntigrus tetrazona. Next base: position 2,290,177 of record NW_025048355.1, on the reverse strand, counting down.
GTGACTAGTTTAAAGCAGTGCTGTCAAACGATTCATCACATCCAAAATAAAAGTACATAATATATATGTGTACTGTGTATAACTGTATAATTTTATGCATATATAAATATACACATGTCAAATTTGAGAGAAATTATATATTTGCATAATATATTCATACGATAGTTTTTATAAATATAATGTAAATACTTTCTAAATATACGCTGTATACGTGTTATGTAAACAAAATTGTATTTTGGATGTGATTTAATCGCGATTGATCAGCTGACGGCACGTGTTTTCATTCATTTCCAAAATAAGAGTCCTTATTCTTAACTCTTGAGAAAAGAGCACCTGCAGAAAAACTAAACTAAACTATGGGAGCCTATTTCTGCCACTCAGTTAAAAAGGAAAAAAATGTTTACTTCGCAATTCAGACTCGCAATTCCAACTTACAAGAGCCAATTATAAGGTCAGAATTGTGAGCTGTAATCTCAGAATCGCTGGACATACACTCACTCTCACGACTGCGACTTCGTATCTCCCAATTCTGACTTTTATTCGGGTGCTCTAAGTTGTTGTTAGGGTGCTCTAAATGGTTGCTATGGTTGTTCTTTGTAGTTGATACGCAGTTGTTTGCAGAATAGTAATGCGGTTGCTACTTACAGCAACATCCAGTTGCTAGGGCTTTCTGGGTGGTTGCTAGGGTGTTCAAAGTTGTTGTTAGGGTGCTCTAAATGGTTGCTATGATTGTTCTTTGTAGTTGATATGCAGTTCCTTGCCGAATAATTATGCGGTTGGTACTTACAGCAACATCCAGTTGCTAGGGCTTTCTGGGTGGTTGCTAGGGTGTTCTAACTTGTTGTTAGGGTGCTCTAAATGGTTGCTATGATTGTTCTTTGTAGTTGATACGCAGTATCTTGCAGAATAGTTATGCGGTTGGTACTTACAGCAACATCCAGTTGCTAGGGCATTCTGGGTGGTTGCTAGGGTGCTCTGTGTGGTTGCTATGAAGTTCTTTGTAATTGCTACATAGTTTCTGGGGTGTTCTAAATGATTAGGTGTTTGGTACCTAGAATACCCTGTTGCTAGGGCGCTCTGGGTGGTTGCTATGTTGTTCTGTGTCGTTCCTGGGGTGTTCTGAGCAGTACTATGTGACCGCTAGGCTACTGTTGATGGTTTCTAAGTGGCTTCTTCCTGGCTGGTGTGAAACGACACCACAAGCGCTGCAGGGCGATGCATACCCTGTACTTTAACACTATAAAAAGCAGCACGGCTGATGATTAATCACGATACAGCGTTAGCATGTCAATACGACTGATGAGTGTTTGTACCTCCTGGAAGCTGATGGCCGTCATGGCTCCATGGTGGAGTTTTTTCCTGAAGTCCTGGGCTACACTCAGCTCGTCGGCGCTGAACTTGTCGTGTCGGAACAGAACCCCCACCTTCACGGCGATCTTGATCATGTTCTTCACCACCTTCTGGGCCTCGTTGCGGTTCCCCGAGTGCTCCTTGGAGACGCGGTACAGCTCGTCCAGAACCTCGCCGCTGTTGTCATCGATGAACATGTGAGCCACCGACTTACTGGCCATGTGACTGAGGATCTTCTTCTGGGCCTTCATGGCCATGTCCTTCGAGCTGAACGCCTCCATCCTGATGGCACAGACGGAGCAGATGTGTGTGTTTACCTGCGTCGCGCAGTCGGAGGTGTTTGCGACGGCAGTGTTGTGTCGTTTTGAGGAAGTGGCGTCTTCCGCTGTGTAACTGTGAGAGGAAACGGTGTGATCGGAGAAGATATGTCACTTCTGCTTTCTGTCTCTCTCACACACTTCAACTTTGAGTTTCTGACCCGATCTCCCTCTCCAGAGACGTTTCATCACATCCAAACCTTCTGAGAATATGAACACAAAGTAATTTAAAGACTTCACATCAACTGCAAACACATCGAGAGCGAGATTAAATGGAAAGCTTCCAGAGTTTGCAATCGAAAGTCAAAACGTTTCTCGTCAGTTTCTGTCTGGATCACATGATCTGATTACTCTGTGTCTCAATCTTTCTTCCTGATTCACATTTAACAACCAAACGGAACTGAATTCAGATTGAAATATTCTGGAAGGTGATTTCTTCAGTTTGATGAATGGTTGCCACGGTGTTCTGAGTGGTTGCTAGGGTGTTGTTCATAGTTGCTATGGTATTTTTTTTGTAATTGCTATGCAATTTTTGGGGTGTTCTGAGTAGTTGCTATGAGGTTGCTAAGGTGTTGTTCATAGTTGCTATAAGATTGCTAGGGTGTTGTTCATAGTTGCTATGAGGTTGCTAAGGTGTTGTAAAACCACTTTAAACTGCATGAGTATTGCCTCGTTGTAGCTATTGTGAGTTTAAATAATCTAAATCACTTTGATCATTTGACTTTAATACAAAATACAAACATGGGAGTGCTTTAAGGCATTTTTTAATCTGATCAAATAATCTCAGAAGGACAAAAATAAAGCCAAAGATAATCTGAAGCTGCCGAAAAAAAAATGGTTGCTATGAGGTTGCTAAGGTGTTGTTCATAGTTGCTATAAGATTGCTAGGGTGTTGTTCATAGTTGCTATGAGGTTGCTAAGGTGTTGTTCATAGTTGCTATACGATTGCTAGGGTGTTGTTCATAGTTGCTATGAGGTTGCTAAGGTGTTGTTTGTACTTGCTGTGCATT
>NW_025048355.1:2227500-2285000 GCF_018831695.1 Puntigrus tetrazona | reverse complement strand
CTCTCACACACACACACGCTCACACACACGTTGTGTTTCTTGTTTTATGCTGTCTCTTCACAGGTGTAATGTTGTATAGTGTACAGACTGTGTGTGTTGTTGTTCTTCTCACACTGTTAGAGTTAGGGTTACTCTCTTGATTCTGTGTGATTTATTGGATTCTTTGATCTTGGGGATCTACCGCGACACGATTTGGAATAAGTCTCTAAGGCCTCTGAATCTCCAGAGATATTTGTTTGTAAATGTCTGCAGAATAACTCGATGTCCTCCGTCCTCCTCCGCTCCAGTGTGTCTTTTTAGGGACGGAGAGGGGTCAAAGGTCAGGACGGGACCGAAGCAGGACGTGGGAATGGGGCGGCAGGAAGAGCAGGCAGTTCCTCTCGGCGCTGATCTGCCCTGAAAAACAACAGAAATGAAGAAAAGAACAGATGGAGGGATGTTGTCTTTACCATCAGACGAGGATTATTATTATTATAATGTGACATACTTTAATGCTGCTAAGTGCTACGTGTGTTTAAACTGAGCGGAGGCTTGCAAACAGAGTAAACTTTACCTGTTTTTCTACTTCGCCCTACTCTGTAAGCTGCTTTGCCATCTGCATGACCGTAAATACAGATCCAGATGTATTAATCTCTGATTTCTTCCTGCGTTTAACCCTTGTGTGTGTGTGTGTGTTTGATTGTGTGATTATGTTGATCTTTGTAAAAAGGAAGCTTTGCCTTCTGCTGTCACACAGCAGGTCCATCTGCTCTACAGCAAACATCAGACGTGTGTGTGTGTGTGTGTGTGTGTGTGTGTGTGTGTGTGAGTGTGTGTGTGTGTGTGAGTGTGTGTGTGTGTGTGTGTGTGTGTGTGTGTGTGTGTGTGTGTGTGTGTGTGTGTGTGTGTGTGTGTGTGTGTGTGTGTGTGTGTGTGTGTGTGTGTGTGTGTGTGTGTGTGTGTGTGTGAGTGTGTGTGTGTACGCATAAGTATTCTAATTATGAGAACAATTGTTTTGAGCAATTTCAGCATTTTAATTAACACATTTATACATTTAGAAAATTGATTCATAAAAATTAAATATATTTAATTATGTCTTGAGATTGGTTCTGAACAGTATTTAATTTTATTTAGGTTATTAAATGTCGAACATGGCAAATTAATAGCAAATAAATGCATGCTAAATGTATTTCTATTTAATAATGAGTTCTCTCGCTCTCTACTAAAATTTAAAACGTGTTGCAAATAAATATATTTAGTATTTAAAACATGTATTATTTACTGGTTAGTTTTTTTTTTTTTTTTTTTTTAGGGGGGAAAAAATCCTCAGGGCAAAGCGGTACATAGATGAATAACCCGCCACATCTGTTTTGATTGGATGGGCGGAGTAAATAATCCGTCCTGCAGTCTCTGATTGGCCCGTACGCGCACATGCACGTGAGGGAGGCGTGTCTCTCGTATCCGTCGCCCCACCCCGCTTCCTCCAGCAGATTACGCTGAATTATCCCGGAGCGGCGGGGTTTCTGGCGCGCTCAGATTTGAGGAAAACGAAGAAAATATGGAATAAGATGGTCTTCGAAGCGATGCAGGTAAGCCTCTGCGTTGTCGTGTAACTTTGTGGCGGTTCTGTTGGATCTGGTGTTTTTTAAACGGACGTCATTGACCGCGCCGCGAGAGTTTCAAAAGCTTTTTAAACTGCGTCCGTTAAACCGTCAGACTCTTCGGTCAGGGCTGAGCGTCTCGCGGATAAAGAAACGCGACTCAAGACGCCTCGGAGACCTTCGGGAAGCTGTCAGGATCGTTTCAGGAGGAAGCCGTGAAGATGCTGCTGAGAGTAAATGTGGTAATCCTTTGCTCTCTGAGGGGATTTGGGCTTTAAAGCTCATGTCTGACCATCTGCCCTCAGGAAACTGCCAAAACAGCCTTTAAATTAGCCAGATACCGGAGAAAACCACTGAAAAAAAGTGAGTACAGTGATATGAAATGATATAAGCGATGTCAGCTGGACCAGGACGTTATGATTTTTAATACGACAAAACAGCTTTCTGTTCCTCCAGCTCGTTTGAGAAGGTCGGGCTGGTTTGGAGAGAAACCTTTTCTGTGTAAAAGCTATAAGATGTACATTTCAATCTTTAATATAATTAGTAAAGTGAAGTCTAACGTACTGCAGTAAATGTACATCTAAATCGTTCATATAAATGATAAATGTAGGTCTTCAGCTACGAATGTATTAGTTATTAGTGCAGTTTAGGTTTGTAATTAACGTACATCCAAATCTTGAATATTATCAAAGTCCTGAGCGACCTGTTAGTTATTTAGTGCTAACTGCATGGACTACATGCAAATGTTTTATATGAACAGAAGATCTGAGTCTTAAGCCACGCATTTATTAGTTATTAGTGTAAATGGCATAAAATCTCTATATTTAATGAAAAAACAGTAAGTCTTGAGTCAGCATTCATTAGTTTTTATTGTAAATACACTCCAGATATTTCTCATTGGGCTCATGGCAAGCATGATTATTAATAGTTTTTTATCTGTCTTCTTTTCTCCCTCATGTTGCCCTTTCTCTCTAAAATATGCATCTTCTGCGTGTTTTCCTCCTGAACATCTTACGTTCCTCTCTCTCTCTCTCTGTCTCTCTCTCTCTCTCTCTCTCTCTCTCTCTCTCTCTCTCTCTCTCTCTCTCTCTCTCTCTCTCTCTCTCTCTCTCTCTCTCTCTCTCTCTCTGTCTCTCTGTCTCTCGGCCCACTCCAGCATTCCTGAAACACTTGTATAGTTTCTGTTGGTTCGGCTCAGAGAGAGAGAGAGAGAAAGGCCGAGTCGACGGGGTCGGAGAGAAACTCCCCCTGAATTCCAAATCATGAATGTCCTTCGGGAAATAAGCCGAGGTCCGAGTCACAGTTTATCCCTAACCCTCACCCTAACTAACCCATGACAGTAACTAACCCTAAAGCTGGGGTTAAAGGGAAAGTTTCCCCCAGAAACCACTAATCTGTTTGTCATGTACTGTTTTAAACCTTTAACATTTTTCTTTTGCTATATATATATATATTGTCTGTTAAAGTGTATAGGGATCTCTCAATAGCTCAATTAAATTTTTATCCCAAAATTCTTTTATTACATGAAAAGAGAGGCAATAATGTGAGGGTATGTCATTCATAGTATTCATTTCTGTAAATAGTATTATGGAATTTTCTAACATTAATTTTTTTGTGAAGCATCTGGAAAATGCTGCATTCGAAAACACAAGTGTGTTGAAAAAGCATTGTCTAGAGATGCATTTTTAAAAGTTAAACTACATTTAACTCAAGCATCGCATGTTTAGATTGCACCGTCGTGTGCCAGAAGCTGACGTGGAGCACCAAACATGTCCATCCAGTGCGTGTCTCCGTTAAGTGGAATGTGAAAACATTCGAGAACGCAAGATGCAGGGCGGCGGATTGGACAAAGACTCAAAAGCCCCGAGAGGCTTTCTTTTGTTTATAAATGTAACTTCTTAAATCTTAGCGCACTGCTTGAGGTATTTCATCATGCATTGTCAAGACTTTGCAACAGTTGCGTGCCTCGAGCTCTGCAGTCAGAAACATCCATCTAGTGCATGTTTACGTAGAAAAAAACAATGAGAAAGCCGCGCGGTGGAATGCAAAAACACGTTCGGTGCGAACGACCCCTTATAGTGCAGCAGCATGTTTACACAGACCAGCGGTTAAAACACAGCGCTGACCGTCAGCTAGATCACGTCTGTGTGTTTATATTCCCACTGGACACTCGCTGGAGACCGGTGTGTCCGAGTGTGCCGGCGCAAGCTCATAGAGAAGGAAACGGCAGAGACGGCTCTGGCCTCTGGACAGGAAGCCAACGGCTGCTTTATGTCAAAGGTGCCGAGTATTTTTACTGAGAGCGTGAGAGCCGTAACAGATACGCTTCTTCACTGCTTAAAGGAACACTGCGCCAAAAATTTAAAAACAGTGTCCACTTTCAGGCCATCCAAGATGGAGATAAGTTTGTTTCTTTAATACAGCATTAAGTCTCATGCAGTCTTGAGTTCTGAGACGCTACAGACCAGAGAACGTGTTCCTGGAAACCAGCGGGACAGAAGAAGTTTACTATATCTCAGAGTGCTTCTCTGTGTCGGGTGTAGTGGTGTGTCGTTCACGTGGAAGGAAATGTCTGAATTATTGTGCTGGAAACGCTTGATTCTCACTTAATAGCAGTTTATTGGAGCTGGACTCCTGGACTCCTTGATGCTTGACTCTCTGTGAAACTGCTGGAGGAATGCATGCGGTAAATTACAGGAGCGCTGGGACGTTTGACTTCCAGCAGGACGGTGACCTGAAACGTTATCAGAAGGAGCCAGAGCGGTCCTGTCCTGGAGATCTCGGCGCCAGAGCATCTGTAGAGGAGCTCAGAAGCGCTCTTTGGCAAGTGTGCTTGACAGAAATGTCTTCAGCAAGAAGAATGGGCAAGAACTTGAGTATCAAGATGTGCGCTGCTCAACCTGAAGAAAGCGCAGCTGCAGTAACGTAATAAAACAGAGAGCGCAGTTTGAACTTCCGTCAAAGAAACTGTTTTCACTCAGAAATTCCTAGCAATTTCACAGCTTTTTTTATTGAAAAAATAGCATTTACTTGTAAAGCATCATTTTATTTAGACTTTTTTGCTTTGTATCGCGAAAACATCAATCCATAATTTCACACTAGCTGTCAGCTGCTTTGTCTTTTCTGTTTTTCTTTTAGATATTTTAAAATCTGCACACTAGTCTCTCTGCGCTTCATCAATGGCCTGAACACTACAGTTAATTACAGGGCTGTAATGCAATTTAACCAAGGGAGAATTCAGGAAATCAAGTGCTTTAGCTTCTAGTATATAAACGTTTTAATTCAATAAGCCTGTACGTAAAAAAAATCCAGATTATACCCCCAACTCATGTGTCCTGCTTCATCTGCCTAATGGAAGATTAGCTCTGATTATCCATTAATTAGCTCGAGTGTCTCCCACCGACACACACACACAAAGCTTCTTGTCAGATTAGCTTCAGGTTGGATCAGATTGCCGGGGGATCACTTATTAGTTGCAGTTCAGATCTTATCTGCGTGGATTGCTGCCGCACTGAAGTGTTTTTCAGGAGTTATTTGATGGTAGATGAGACGCAGGGACACGTAGTTGACGTTTATTTCACTGTAACTCTGTGTGCTTTATCTCGCTGGATTGCCAGAGCGTATCACGGCAGATAAATACAGCAACTCTTGAGTCTGACCTTAATCTCAGCTCTGCACACCTAAATAAAAAGTTGATCAGTCCAAACGTTCCGCTGGGTTTAACAAGAACGGTCAAGCTCAAATAGTCGTTATGAAATCATTGTAATTCACTGTTTGAGTTTTTGACCGATCTGTGGTGTTCTTTTGATGTGATACACATTTACACCGTTCATTTAGAGCAGGTCAGGTAATCTAGATTAACCTTTAGACCTGGCGTCTTCAACAGGGAGAGCTACAGGAAAGGTTCACACTTGGTTTCGTCTTCGGGTTTGGAGAAACATAGCGTTTGTGAGAAACAAATCTATCATTCCAGATAAAATAAGAGTCCTCCATCCATAATGTTGCCTAATAATACTATATGAAGAAACTGTTTCCAAAGAAAATATTACATTTTTAAATATGGGCATTTAACTGTTTGCTAATAATGAGCATGTATGTTTAAGCCAATCATAAAAATAAATACTAGATGATAAACACGGGACAACAAACTACAAACTCGTCAGGTGATGTCATCTGTCTGTATCTTTTACTTCCTGTGCAGATGACTGACAGGACATGGCGTTACTCTGTCGTCATGGCGACGGTCTCTTTAGCCTGGCTTCTCCCAGTCATCGCTACAGCCACGCCCTTCCCCAGCGATCTGCAGCCAATCAGTGTGGTGCGTCTGGAAGGTGAGTCACATGATGGTCAAAGTACATCAGAAGTCTTCAAAGTGCCTTAAAAGCAGCAGAGAGCTCATGCTCCGTATCTCGGTTCTTTGACGTCTTCACTCAGCGCCCAATCACTGAGCACGTTCTGTCCTGCTTACCAATAAAGGGCAAAACTTTACCAAGATGTTCCAACTCCACTTTAGTTGATTGAAAGCCATTATAGTTTTTTTAAATATATGTTAATGTAATTAATATATTTATTAATTATTTTTGTAATTACACTAATTTATTTTATTAGTATTATTATTTTTTTCTGTTAACATTATTTTATTATTATTATTATTATTTCATTCATTTTATAAAAATAAAATTATAGTTAATGTATAGTATATATATATATATATATATATATATATATATATATATATATATATATATATATATATATATATATGGAGTTTATTTATTTTAGTTTTTGAAATTTAAGTTGAAGTTATTTAAATGCATTGTTAAACTAAATGAAAAGGAGTAATTTTGCCTGTGGTGCATATAGTGGTTATTATAGTTATAAATGGATTTTCTGTTATTTGTTACTTAATGAAAAACAAACATTTTATAATTAAACTTGTTCCCAAGGAAAATATAACGAAGCAAAAAAATCAAATATTAACGGAATGTGTGTGTGTGTATGTGTTTATTTATATATATATATATATATACACACACACACACATATCTCTTAATGACACTAAAGTAACACCACCTTGGCAACAAGTTGAGATAATATAAGTTTGTGTTTTTTTCCAAATGCACAGATTGCAATTTTCTTGGCCGATTGTGTTTTAGTGCGACCTGTTGAAACTGATATTGATAACAATTGTTCAGCATATTCAAACAAAAATCCGTTTTTTTAGAAAAGATGTCGAAATAATTAGCTGAATGGAGTTATGATAAAACAGATGTAATTTCCCACAGTGTTCCCACACAAATGTGTTTATTCTGATAAATTTATAGTGCAAAAAATTATTTTGTAAGATTAATATTTTAATAAGAAATGCAGTGAAGGTTTTGAATACGAAACCAAACCAGTAGGTATCAGCAAAAGCCATTAGTCCTTCATTCAACAGATTAGTTTGAACTGCTGATTCATTCAGAAAGAGGGAAGTGACTGCTGTCTTTATGAATGGGTTATCTTTGACCGAGTCACTGATTCTGTAACGACGCACTACTTTGTGTATTCCGTACCTTTAATAAATGATGGTGTTATCTGCTGTGTCTCTTGTGCTCCTCAGATTCCCAGCGGTTTCCTGGTTTTCAGGGTCTGAGGTTTAATAATGACACGGAGCGTCTGGGTCTGGACTATCAGAGGATGATCCGCATCCAGCATATGCTGTACATCGCTGCCAGGTCCTTCAGTCCCTTCACGTGGATGGCTTGGACGGCTTTTAAAGAAACGTCGTTCTAGTAGACAATGATATATTCAGTCACGTGTAGAAATGAACTGGAAACAGCTGGAGAAGTCGTGAAACCATGGAGACAATTTGACTTTTTTCTGTGTTTGTCTTTTATTTAGAGACCATGTATTTGTTGTCAATCTCACCACTGCAGTCGATCAGATCATCCCACAGCAGGTAAAACACACAGAAAACATGCGTGATTATTACTAGAATTATAATAAGGGTAACACTTCACGTTGATAACGTATTAATTAACATGAACCAACATTTATTACACTCTTTATTAATGTTACTTCATTTTAATAGTTCATGTTAATTTACGCTGCTTTAACTAACAAAACTTAATAATGCATTAGTGAATGCTGAAATGAACATAAAGATGAATTAATTCTGTAGACGTATTGTTCATTCTTAGATCATGTTAACTAATGTAGTTAACTAGTGATAACATATTAACCTTATTGTAAAGTATTACCATAATAAAGATGATAATAATAAAGCTATTCAACCTTTATTTTTTTAAAGAAAATATCTTTATTTTAATTGAAATGTTAAATCTGTTATTGAAAGAAGTTTTTAAATGAAACAAATATGTATTGTTTATAGCAAAGATTATTTAAATTGTCAACATGTTATGCCTTCATTACTACGGTTTTAAGTCATCTGTATTAAAATGAAAACAGACAACATAATACAGGATTTGTTAAAATTATGTGAGTTTGGTTACTTAAACATGTTTTTGAGTATTACAATTTAATTGCATTTTAAAAAAATCACAGATTTTAAAGGAAAGAAGGAACAAAATGGATTTTATAGGGCCCTAAAAGTGTAAATACATTGTGTAATTCTCATGATTTCAGTTATCTATACATGATATTTGATGGATAGAATTTAAATCAATAATTAAAACTGAAATCAATTATTACATTTACATCAATGAGTAAAATAAATAAAAATGTAGGTAAAAGTTAAAATTAAACTCAAAAAGTAAAAGTAAGAATAGATTGGAGCACGAAACATTAAATCTTTGTTACGTTTTGTTTTTAAATATGTTTCACAACTTCAATTAATATTTTGTTTTTGTATTGAACCATTACATTTAATATAACCATTAAACCCAAATAAAGCGAATGTATGGGAAAAGATGACGTTGATGTGTGTTTTCAGATCCTGACGTGGAGATCTACAGACGTGTCGAAGTGCACCGTGAGAGGCAGAAACAGCGTGAGTCTCTGAGCTGATCACAGCTGGACCAAAGATGTGTCTTCAGTGCTCTCAGCTGAAGTCAGGATGTTCTGCCATGAACCTTCAGAGACAGTCTTATATTAACTCTATCTGACTCTTTATGATCTCCAGTGAACAAACTGTTATTCTGAACCCTGTACTTACTTGTTCTCTCCAAACCTGACTTCTTTTTTTCCAGTCTTCACACGCAAATCCAAGAATTGCACACATCATTCAAAACTTCCCAAACACATCTCAATCGCCATAATATTCAGAAAGGATTTAAACAGGGTCTCTTGAATGCTCCGGTTAGACACTAACACCCTTCTCTTGTCTTCTTCAGGACGAATGCTATAACTACATCAAAGTTCTTGTGCCTCGTAACGACGAGACTCTGTTTGCGTGCGGAACGAACGCTCTGAACCCGGCCTGCAGAAACTACAGAGTAAGTGAAGGACTGACAGATGTGAGGCGGTGGGTCCTCCGGCGGGGGTTTCTCACGCTGCTGTTTGTGTGCTTTGTGCTCAGATGAGTTCTCTGGAGCAGGTCGGTCAGGAGCTGCTGGGTCAGGCCCGATGTCCGTTCGAGTCTCGCCAGTCCAACGTAGGAGTGTTTGCAGGTGAGATGCGGAAACGTAACTACATCTAAAACCATTACGAATGCCTCATTCAGTCGTTGTACTTCAAATAAAATCAATAAAGTCAAATTAAAACCCCCTCAAACTTCAATTTCAGCTGTTTAATGTGATGTGCTAAAATAAATATATTAACTAATATAGGCATATTAAATGTTTTTTTTTTTTTTACGAAAACAATCGCAAAAATTTAAACAAAAACAATATTAATAATGATTATTAATAATAAAATAGAATTTAATAAATAAAAAAATACTTTATTTTAATAAAGTTTACATTTACGTTGTGTGTGTAAAGTGTATATTGTTTATGTATAAGTAAACACACAGTCTTCATGCAGTAAAATGTTTATGTATTTAAATGTGTGTGTATGTGTATATATATATATATATATCCAAATGTATTTAATATATAAACAACAATAAATATATTGTTCATACACAGTTCACATACACATATTATGTAAACAAAAACTATTGCAGTTTAATTGTTTGACAGCACTAGAAAATTGTACAGTAAATATCAATACAATGCTTTAATTTGTTAATATTTTTAATACTTTATTAATATTTAAATATTATTATTATTATTATTATTATTGTTTTTGTATTCTTTCTTCTAGTCCTTATCTGATCACAGAGCTCTTGTTGATGGACTCAGTTGCTCTTTCACTGATGTTTTCTCTGTCTCTGTGTTTGAGGCGGTCACTTCTACTCGGCCACGGTGACGGACTTCCAGGCGAGTGACGCTGTGATCTACAGGAGTCTGGGTGGAGAGGGTCGACCCGTCCTTCGGACCGTCAAATACGACTCCAAATGGCTCAGAGGTGCACGTTTATCAGTGATGTGCTGCTGCTAAAAGACATGAATATGTTGCCTTGACAACCAGCTATTTAACTAAAAAGGGTTTTTTAATGGGTTTACTTAACAATAAAAACCTATATAATGTAACCTAATCCACAAACATATTTTTTTAACTTATATTTATTTGATGTATTTGTCAGTATCATGTAATATTTGTCTGAGAAACTACGTGAAAATGTGGAATCTGAGGGTGCAAAAAAATATTGAGAAAATAATTTCTTAGAAATGCATGTTACTAGGTTTGATATTTTTAGGGCAGGGCATTTACAAAATATCTCCATGGAACATTATCTTTACTTTAAAGTCCTAGTGATTTTTTTTGTCATGAAAGAAAAGTGTGTAGTTCTGAGCCATACAGTGTATTGTTGTCTATTTTAGCTGTGCTTCAGAGATCTTTACAATATCACAGTCTGTTCATTTTCATGCTAGACATGATAGCAGCCTTTTATAATAGATTTATATATTCTTTTTTTATGTAGTCCAATGTTTAACCTCTTTTTTGCCATCAAAATGACCATTGCATTGAATTGCTGGAACTGCATTAAATTACAAACAAGACCTGCAAACCACAACATGTCGTCCGGTCTGTGTTTTGTCTCTGCAGAGCCTCACTTCCTGCATGCCGTTGAATATGGAAACTACGTGTATTTCTTCTTCAGTGAGATCTCGGTGGAGCACACCGGCGCTGGGAAGGTAAAGGAGATCTAGACGTCTGCTCTGTTATAGAATGAGACCCAAACACTCGCAGACAGCACCTCCTCGCTCCTCCTCTGTAGGTGGTGTATTCTCGCGTGGCTCGTGTGTGTAAGAACGACAGCGGCGGCTCCACTCGGGTGCTGGACCGTCACTGGACGTCGTTTCTGAAGGCCCGTCTCAACTGCTCCGTTCCTGGAGACACGTTCTTCTACTTCGACGTCCTGCAGTCTCTCACCAGTGTGCTGCAGATCAACCAGAGGCCTGCCGTGGTCGGGGTCTTCACCACACAGATCAACAGGTACCGTCAGAACCGTGAGATCTTTGTTCATCTTCAGAACACAAATTAAGATATTTTTGATGGAATCCGAGAGCTCTCTGAGCCTCCATAAACATCAAGGGTCCTAACATGGTAAAGGTCCAGAAACGTAGCAAGATCAGTAGAACAGTCCATGTGACATCAGGGGCTCAACATGGGGTTAAAGTGAGAAAGGTACCCAACCCTGTCACACACACACACACACACACACACACACTGAGTGTTTGATCAGTCTGTGTCTGTGTGTCCCAGCATTCCAGGCTCAGCTGTGTGTGGGTTTTATTTGGATGACATCGAGCGAGTGTTTAATGGGAAGTTTAAGGAACAGAAGAACAGTGATTCAATGTGGACGCCAGTGCCTGAGGAACACGTGCCCGAACCACGGTAACACACACACACACACACACACACACACACACACACACACACACACACACACTTTGATATTTAAATAACCAAAACTAAAAGTTGATCAAAACTACAAGTATACTTATAGATGAATAAATAAATGACAAAAACACAATAACATAGTTGCTAATACTCTGTTCTGTGTGTGTGTTCAGTCCAGGGTCATGTGCAGGTGAAGGTTCAGCTTCCTCCTACTCCTCTTCTGCTCAGTTTCCAGACTCTGTGCTGTCATTCATTAAGACACATCCGCTGATGGACGAGTCTGTGCCGTCAATCAACAGCCAACCACTGATCACCAGCACCGCCAGCAGGTACACACACACACACACTCTCACATGCACTGTCTCTCTCTCACACACACACACACACACACACACACACACACGCTCTCACATGCACTGTCTCTCTCTCACACACACACACACACACACACACACACACACACACACGCTCTCACACGCACTGTCTCTCTCTCACACACACACACACATCTGATCAGCTATCCTTAAGATGTCTCTTCATAGGTGTAATGTTTTTATACTGTACAGACTATGTGTTTGTGTTCTACTCTTTACAGGAAACTACTACATTTTTACTTCTTCAGAAAAAAACTCATTCTGTATGATTTATTTTTGTATGCACGGGTTCCAAGGAGTGTGTATTCAAATTTAGGTCCCCACCAGGATATATAAACCAAACCCCATCCGCCCCACACAAACACTCACTTACTCACGCTCTCTCTCTCTCTCTCTCTCTCTCACACACACACACACACACACACACACACTCACTGATGTCTGTTCTGTGTAGGTGTAAGCTGACTCAGATTGTGGTGGATACAGCGGCTGGGCCTCATAAGAATCACAGCGTTGTGTTTCTGGGCTCTGAAGACGGACGCGTCCTGAAGATCCTGACCAACAGCTCACACAGCTCCAGACTCCTGGAGGACATCCTCGTCTTTAACCCCGCACAGTGAGTGTGTGTGTGTCTGTGTGTGAAGTGTGTGTGTGTGTGTGTATCTGTGTGTGTGGGTGTTCAGCCCCAAACAGTGAGTGTATGTGTGTGTTCCTGTTCCAGGTGTGCTGGAGAGCGTGCTGTGTTGGGTCTGGAGCTGGATAAGGATCATCACGCTCTGTTTGTGGCGTTTTCCAGCTGCATTATCAGAGTTCCTCTGAGCCGCTGCGCTCAACACACCACCTGCAAGAGGTGAAATCATGCAACTTTTACAACAATTTATTAAATGTCTAACAAAAATACATTTTGGGGAAATTTTGTGCTTTTTCTTTTTTTTCTTGGATTCCCTTTGAATGGTTCAGTTACATTTTTAACAATCAAAAAGCATGTGTAATCAATTGACCCTTAACATTTTAATAATTGAAGTAATGTATAGTAATAAGGCCTCATCATAAACATCAATCAATCAATCATTTTTATTTATACAGCGCTTTTAACAACACAGGTTTCATCAAAGCACTGTACAGTATAATGTAGAAGAATACAATGACAGTGGTCATCAAATAAAGTCCTAACTTCATTAAATGTGATCAAATGAAAATGTAGCAGTTGCTTTCATTTGATCCACAACAGGGGTTTACTGCAAAAATGAAAACACTGAAGAAAGATTTTTATGTTTTCAGTTAACAGAAGTCTATTATTTCACCCAATAGCCTTGTATCTCATGACTTTCACGTCAAGCTCACTGTGTGTGTTCCTCCAGACGCTGTCTCCAGACGTTTGACCCGTACTGCATCTGGCTGCGGACGGGACGCTGTGCTGACGTGGCTCCTGGGTTCAAGTAAGAGTGACATCACTTTCTGCAACAATGATCGAGCCCAAAATACACTTCCTGTCTGTTTACTGTGTGTGTGTGTGTGTGTGTGTGTGTGTGTGTGTGTGTGTGTGTGTGTGTGTGTGTGTGTGTGTGTGTGTGTGTGTGTGTGTGTGTGTGTGTGTGTGTGTGTGTGTGTGTGTGTGTGTGTGCGCGCAAACAGGGCGGGGTTCGAGCAGGATATCGATGGTGACCAATCACCTTCATTTGACACATGCACAGGTGAGTCGGGTCATTACAACGCTGTCCTGATTTCTCTTTTTAATAGCAGATAGATTGATCTTGGAAGAGAATTGTGGCACTGATGTGTTTCTCATTTCACATAAGAGGAAGTGATGGCAGAAGCCTGATTTATTACTACTACTAATCTCTTCTAATATCTGTGTATGTTCAGACGTGATGTCAGCCGCAGGAAGTGATGTGAGCTCCGCTGTGGATTCAGCCTCTGGTCAGTGTCACACACATTATGATCTGATCCAAACATACAGGTTTTTTGAGTAACTCAGTTGCTTATTCAGGCTTTTGCGGCTGATATAGTGAGAATATAGAGCAAAAACAGGAGATTGACTGATAAACAGGTTTAACAGCAAAGTTTGATCATGCAGATCAAAAACTACAGAACACAGATGCAGATTGTTTTGGTGTGACTGAGGTTTTTATATTCAGATTGCTAAAACATTTGCAGTGCAATTAAAACAATGCAGTCTAATTAAAGTGCAACCCAGCATAAACTTACCATTTTTTGTTATTTATCAGACAACTGCATTAAGGTCGGGAACAAAATAATCGTAATTCACAATTTATATATGAAGTGAATGAGAATGAAGTATTTACTGCCAAAACTAGCTCCTGACCCTGTCCTAACTCCCTGAGACCAAGCCTGTCTGCCTCAGAACGTAAACATTTGCCTTTTGGTTTTGGAGTCTTATCCCAACTCTAGATTTTCCTTTGAATTCTCTCTGTTTTCATAAACCAGCTGGGCAGGAAGTAACAGCTGCACTTGCATCCAGTCTGGTTTTCTTTTACGTTTGCGTGTCTTACTGTCAGCCTCTACCAGAACGCTTAAACTCTTAAAAAAGAACATTCTGTCATTAATCACTCTGAGCCCGATCTTCGTTCATCTTCAGAACACAAATGAATAGATATTCTGACATATTTAATACTTTTTTGCTCAAAGAAAACTAAAATAAGAGTTTACTCAACCATTCTTCTTCCACGCAAATGCGGTTTTAAATCCTCTCCAAAACAATGCAAGATGTAACTCAAGGGAGACGAACGGTGGGGTAAATTATTTTTGTTTCATCAATGTTTTTACTACATTTCTCGGGATGGATCAGTTGTGTTGCTGTCTATGATATGTGTTCTGACGATGAACGAAGGTCATACGGGTTTGACCTGGCTCTCATCAGTCAAACACCTCACTGGATTATTACAATCAGTGTCAGAATGAATGTAAGCTGATGTTTGTGTGTAGGTGTGAAGCAGCTCCCTGACTCAGCGGGGCTTCACTACACTCTTCTGGGCGCGTGTGTGCTGGTGGCATTCGTGTTGGGTGCCGTCGTGTCGGGCCTGCTGGTGTCCTGTTACTGCGCCCCGAGATCCCGGCAGTCCCCGGAGCCCGAGGCGTCTCTTCAACACGCCCTCTCGCTCAGCAGCCTCGCCAAGCTCAACCGCCTCATAGACTCCAAACCAGACAAGATGTACAGCGCCGGGCCGCCCTGCCGCCAGCCGCCCGCTAAACCGCTTCCTGAGGAGGAGGAGCTCGCCTCGGACCTGCCCACCCCGGACTCCACCCCGGAGCTGCCGATCAAGAACCTAAAGGCTCTAAACAGCCAATGGGAGAGAAGCCACGCCCACAGCTCCACCCTGAAGCTGTTTCCCACCAATCAGACGCTTCCCAGCCAACGAGACGAACCGGAAGTTGCTTTAATGAGTTCATCCTCGGGGTCACCGCTCACGCCCACATCGTATTACAGCTGCCTAAAGGAGACGGGCGAAAGCTCGGCGTTTCAGCAGACTCCGCTGCAGACGCTTCCCGAGCGCCAGGTCCTCATCAAAATAGACAGCGGCGTCGCGACCGCCCGCACGCACAGCTTCAAGCAGAAGCAGCCGCACGCGGGAAACCTCTACGAGCTTCACGGGCCGCTGCTGACGGGCGGCTCGTGTCTGACCCGACAGCACAGCTACAGCGAGCCTCCGCTGCTCCAGCGGGCCGCCATCATCAGACGCACGGCGTCGCTCAAACCACAGATCCCACCCAAACCCGCACACATACCCCCCAAAACACTGCAGCACGCCAAACACAGCTGCTGACCTCTGACCCCGCCGGCACGCCGCAGGTCAGGGGTCAACCACGCGGCGGGCTTGGGAGTGAATACTAGCATACCGAATACAGCACAGTGTATGATGTGTACAGCAAGCACTTTATGTTGCATGCTTAATTCAGGATTTGGCATCCTGCCGGCTTTCAAATAAAAAGGTTATTTTGCATTTATAATGCGGTTTGGTTTCCTTTGACAGAAATCAAACACAGCTGGAAACGAGCTGTTTTTTGCAGAGACATCTAAAAAAATTCTTAAAGGAAAAAATTATTTTTTTAGGCTATTAATAATAATACTGGATATATTGGATAATACTTTTTTTCCCCTTTCTTTTAATTGCATATTTATTTTTGCAGATTCATGGATTCAAGGATATCCTAACTAAAATATTGCTTAACGGTTTTCAGGAGTTCAAATTTGTAACTTTTTTTTTTTTTTTTTTTTCTTTGAGAAGATGTTAAACGTTCAAGCGTTTAGTGTCTTTCACACAGCTCTGGTTTTAAACCCTTGACACTGTATATAGCAAACACGAGCTCATCATGTTGAGTTTAATTATTCAGCATCTAATTAACTTGGTTATGTTGCTTTAACACAATTTTGGATGCATCAAGAAGTCTTGACAAATAGGACTTTGAGTTTATCCTAATTTGAAAGACTTGATGATCATGATTTTTAAATAACTAATTTATTCAAAAAGTCAAATCGAATTGCATTGCATTGTGGGATACAGCATATTGGTATGTATGCCATGACTGATGCACGGTCTGCAGGATGAGTATGCTAGTATCTCTTCTGAACATGAGTCAGAAAACCAATGCAGTCGAGTGTGTTTCTGCACCAGTGACTCAACAGTAATGTGTGTGTGTGTGTGTGTGTGTGTTTCTATTGAGAGGAGGAAGTGACACGAGCCGGACTGAACTCTTATCGCTGGATCACGCTCACCAGTGAAGTCTCCATTATTGACGTTATTAACACAGAGGTCGAGCTGCATTAATGAGATCTAATGTGTTTTGCATTGACTTGTGCCTTACATGAGGTCAGAGGTCAGAGGTGAGGATGCCGCCGATCGGCTGGAGCTGGACCTCGTGGAGAGCAGGGCTTCATGGACTCTTTCACACAGGTTTCTTTGAGATGTAAATGTCGTCATCACTGTTTCGAGAGCCTCTGAAAACACTGGTGACTGCTGAAGTATTTACTTTGAGTATATATTCACAATTTGCATTTCGCTCGCAAAGAACACGTTTCATCAGAAAATGTTGATTATTTTGGGGCCTGCAGTAGACAGAGCGACAGGAAGTGATGTCATGTTTATGTTGATGAGCTAGAACTAATGAGTAATAAATGCTAGGCTCTCACACAGCGGGGATTGCTGAAGGGTTTATTTATTTTGCAAAACAGCCTAAACCAGACTCCATGTTTGATTTTAATAAAGGTTATTGCCACAATAATAAAAAAATTAATTGCATTTTTTTGGTTAGTTTTTTTTTCCCCCTCACAAATTGCAGATAGATTTTCTCACAATTGTTTTTCCCCCCCGCATCATAAAAAATAATGCAGTTCTATATCTTTCTCATGGTTTGGGCTTTTAGTGGCGCAACTGCAAATTGCAGTTAACTATATATAAATATAAAATTAACTGTTTCTTTGTGTGTGTGTCAGAAACAAGCGTTCTTACATTAAGATCAAATTTTTTTCTGTCAGATGGCTGTGTGTGTGTGTGTGTGTGTGTGTGAGAGACAGTAGTGTCCGTGTGTGTGACCATGTGTGAGGCAGTGATTGGTGCAGCCTGAGGGTTTGTATCAGTTTCAATGGAGACCTGCTAATGTAGAAAACGCTGTGTGTGTGTGTGTGTGTGTGTGTGTTTCCTCTTCAGGTCCGGCGGCTGATTGAATGCAGGCTGCAGTCTTTAGTGAGTATCTGACTTTATTTTTATATCTCTCACCCCATCAACAGTGAACATGTGAAGGAAACTAATCCAGCACTGCGTGGAAAGACCACGGGTTTAATTAGAAAACACCCTGCGTTAATCACACACACACACACACCTCTCAGTCCTGAACATCTTTAATGTCGACCTGAATATAAACAGCTTCCCTACTCCATAAATGGTGAAATATTCAAACTAGAGCTAAATAAAACAAAACTTCCTCTGCGTCCAGCAGTCATTTATAAGCGTTAGCTTTGTGTTTGGGCAGGAAACTGAAGTTTTTAGGGACGGGACCCAACAGCATCTCACTGCAGAGAAAACAGGAGACAATAGGATTAGTGTGAGTCTACATGCATCATATAGAAGTGAGGGATTTATTATACATTCAACACTTACAGAAAAAAAAGATTTAAAGGCCTTTTATTTCTGAAACTTATTTTCAGAAACTTTATTAGAAACTGGCCAGTAAATACTCCTAATTATTATCAACTATAAACTATAGAGGTCTGTTTCTGCCACTTAATATCAAATAAAAAAGGTAATTTTACTGTTCACTGTTGGTTTATATTAGCTCAGGTCCATTAAAGGATAACAGGCACAGCTTTTGGTTTTAATGTATAAGTAAATTTTAATTAATTTTTAGTATTTTTACTATTTTTCTCCCCACTGCAGTCATAAAGAGAGAAGAAAGTAGATATATAACTAGATTTATACATTTACTACCTTCATAACTAGAGCACACAAGAAGTCAGTTCAGGTCTGAACTGTCCAGAATAATCTTCAGCAAAAGCATCATACGAAACCAAAAATATATTCAGTTGATCGTACGCAGCTGTGCAAGTAAACGTTTGTTTATAGAGCACCTCTAAAAAGAGCCCGTTCTAAACTCTATAACACTGAATGAGCAGACGCTGGGCGCTCGGGCTGACCTGATCTGGACCCAGTCGTCCACGTGCTGGCTGGCCATCAGAGACTCCAGGTAATCACGGCCCATGTAGAACGGAGGACGCTCGTTGATCTTCTGAGGGACCCGCTCTAACAGACCCACGGGAATATACCTGAACACAGGTAGAAGTAACTGTTACTGTTATTAACTAACCATGTGTGTTCAAGTACTCGTTAATCATTGTTAACGGTAGAGAAAGACTGCTGTTCAGTGTTCATGCAGCGCAGGGTCATTAAACAATAAGGGGCTCGGCTTTAGGCTTTAGATCAAGATTATAGATCAAAAAATATCTAGATAAATTCATTAGCTTGCGCTCATGATCTTTCGATTTCCACAAAAATACGCACAAACATGGACAAGATTATAAATAAAAATAAAAGTAAAATCAGATATTGTATTATATTATATACACATTTTTCATTCAACTCCAATGAAATGGTTTTATATATATATATATAATATATATATATATATATATATATATATATATATATATATATATATATATATATATAATAAATGTAATTTAGAAAAAAAGACAAGCTTTCAAAAACGTTCGTAATTCTGAAACGCTCTGAATCAGTAGACGTGAGAGGAAAAAAAAGTGAAAACTTCTGAGACGCAATTCTGACTATTTTAAGTAATTCAGAACTGAGATCATCTCAAATTTGTGAGAGAAAAAAAGTTGATTCTGAGATGAGAAGTAGTGAGAACGGAACATTTAACTGAATTGTCACTTAAACACCACTTAAGGAAGTCATCTTCAATATTTCTCAGAGGATTTGACAGAAACGAGTCCTTGCTACAGAAGAAGAGCCGCCTGGATGTTCGTGAGAAGAAGAAAGCCGCGCTATCACCTGCACAGGAAGGAGAGCCACTCCAGCAGGAAGTTGCGTGTTTTCTCGACGCCCTGCGTGTCGGAGCCCCAGTGCTCCAGGCCGTAGTTAGTGAAGTCTCTCAGGACGTCCAGACGCTCTCCGGAGGAAATATCCCAGTGTCTGTTCTCCTTGATCTCTGTGAAGAGCCAGGGCTTGATCAGGGCCCCCCTGCAGACAGGAAGTGCTTCGTTCAGAACGACACTGAGGAGGGATGATGATGATGATGATGATGATGATGATGTCAGACTGACCTGGCCACCATGATCCCGGACACTCCGGTCTCCCTGGCCTTCATGGCGTCTTCATACGACAGGATATCTCCGTTTCCTGTAAGAAGCGCAGCAGAGTGAGACGTCTGACCGCAGCGCCAGCATCTTCTGTCTGCGTCAGTGTTTTACCGAACAGAGGCACGGGAGCGGCCAGTTTGGAGCAGCTGTCGATGTATTCCCAGTCAGCAGACTTAGTGTAGCGCTGCTCGCGGGAGCGGCCGTGCAGCTGAGGAGAGACAGACCACCGGTCACTCAGCACATCACACAGAGACACTAACTCACAACTGGGAGGTAGAGGGAGATTTTATATATATTTTCCAGATTTAAAAAAAAAGGGAATTATTTACTATATAAATAAAAAATGAATTGCTAAAGTCAGAATTGTGATCATTTTATATTTTGTTTGTTAATATTCCTTAATAGTCATTTGCATTAAAAGACAGGAGAAAAATACTAGTAAAGGCATCAGTTTTTAAATGACTTCATTCATTCATTCGGCAGGCGCTTGATTTCATGTGAACTTCACAGCTGTAGTATTATATCCCTGGAGCGGGTGAGGGGTGTACCGTGATGAGAGAGACGCCCCACTTCTTCATCTCTGGGATCAGTTTGTGTGCGACGTTGCAGTTCTGCTGGACTCCGGTGCGGATCTTCACCGTCAGAGGAACATCTAGAACCTGAAGACGACACGCGCCGCTGTGAGTCACGCTTCACACACACACACACACACACACACACACACACACACACACACACACACGCGCTTCCACACACACACACGTTTCACACTCTCACACACACACACACACACACACACACACACACGCTTCCACACACACACACACGCACACACACGCTTCCACACACACACACACGCTTCACACACACACACACACACACACACACACACACACTTCACACACACACACACACACACTCTCACACGCTTCACTCACCGACTTCATCCCTCTCACGATCTGCTCAAACTTGCTGCTCCGTGTCATGAGACCACATCCTCCTCCCTGAAGAACACACAGAACAAGTAGATTTCTTTCTTCCCGTGCTTGGGCTGTTTTCATGGCAGTAATTAAAAAGAAAATACAAGCAAACGTGTCATATTACGAGTCAAAGACGTCAAGACATTCTCCAAAAAGCACTTGAAATGCAAGTAAGGTCTCTACATTTAAAGTTTCAAATGAGGTTTTGAAGAATAAAATGTGAGAAAACAGTGAAGTTGTTGTTCAGTGTACCAGTGTTTATGTTTCTTCTGACTCACACATCAAAGAATAATGAAGTGTTACATTTTAAACGAGTCAAGAAATCTTACAAGTGAGTGAAAACTAGAAGAGTGGCAAGTTTTTAAAGAATGTGAAATGACAGCAGATTAATATTTGGGGTGATAGTAATTAGTGTTAATGTGTCAAACTGATTTTTGTTGTAAATATGATAAATACAAGATTATTACACTGAATGCGTTCTGGGTAGTTTTAGTAAATCAGGGGAAAATTTAATTTTTGCTCAGAAAAACTAAAGCTAAATTGCAAATAATTTAAACACTTTAACCTTTTTTTTGGACACTGAACAACAATTTAAATCAGTATTACTTTTTTTTTATTTTATTTTATTTTTTACATGTGATAAAAATACTTTTTCTGGTAAAATTATACTAAAGTCTACTAGAGTTTGCTTCATATAGTAAAAAAAAGTTCTCAAAAAGATGCCAAAAATCAATAATAAAAAAAGAAAACTAAATTAGCAGAATACTTTTATTAGTGTTGAGTATCATTTGAGTTTAAGCCAAATAACAATAGCTTTAAAATACTTAGAAGAGCCACAATAAAAAACCTGGCTGATTGTACTTCAGATTTCTTCTGCGTTTAAGCCATAATACTCCAGTATACTGATAAGAACTCTGATTGGCTCAGAAGGTTTCTACAGGAAGTACACCTCCTAGTCATCAGGACCTGAAGGAAAGTGAGATGGCTTCTAAAAGGCCCTCGAAGCCTGCTTTTCTGTGATTGACCTTCTTGTAGATGAGATCGATGGGGCAGCCTGAGTTTATATCCACGAAGTCCACGTCGATGTTCTGATTGAGCAGCTCGGCACACCGGGTCATGGTGTCCGGAAAACAGCCCTCCAGCTGCAGACATCACATGAAGATCTTTATAGTAATCATAGTGGGGTTAGTTATCAGTGCTGGAGCGGAGCCGGAAACTGGGATTCTCAAACTGATAATCAATAGCATGTTAAACTTAATAAATCAATCGCGTCAAGGAGTGAATAATAATAATAAAATATAAATAAGTAACATCGGAGCCGCTTGATTTGCAGCGAGAAGTAAATGATATAACATCTAGCTGAAATTAATACATGCAGCGAGAAGCAAACTATATTAATAATACAATCTGCATTTAATAAATAGTTAAATATATATATTATATATATATATATATATATTCAAAAATAAAATAGTTATATATTGTAGTATTTCTTTTTCATTTTGTAACATTTACATTTATTATTAATAATTATAATAGTAATGATCTTATTATTTATAGTAATTATTATTAAAAATCTTATATATATATATATATATATATATATATATATATATATATAAATTGTGCCTCCCTGTAAACAAACAACCAACTTCTTTTTTTAAATCAGAATCTTTTTTCTCCCCTCCTTAGACCCTGCGGCTCCTCTATTAGGACGTATACTAGCCGTGAGAGCCGTGAGAGCTGGACGGAGCTGGATGTACCTGGACGCCGAACAGATCTTCAGACGCGTGTCTCTTCAGCAGAGCCCACTCAGACGCCTGACCCTGCAGCAGATTCGTGACCACAGCCATCTCTCCACACGTGATGTCCGCTCCGAAGCGCTTACACACACGCCGGAACGGCAGGTTCCCGCACTGCACACACACACACACACACACACACACCTGAAGCACTCGTCTAACTCAGGCTGATCACAGCAGAGAGAGGGGGTTACCGTCGTGAGAGGAGCCAGATAGAGCTTGTCTCTGAAGTCCACCTGAAGACAGAGAAGATAATCATGACTTAAAGAGAAATACATAGGACCCTGCACAATGTTGAGAGTGTATACAGGATATAAAATAACAAGAATTAACTATCATTACTGAAGAAACATTATTCAGATTTATGTATTGCAATGACAAATAGACATATATTAGATCTGCTCTTGATGTGTGAAATTAAAGAGATGTGTGACATCATGATCGGACGTCACCCCCAGGAGAATCAGTCCATGTTTCTCACACACACCTGTTTCTTTTCAGCCGGTCTCAGTCTGATGACGTCCTCGTCAGTGATCGGCCCCAGCGTCTTCTCAGGAGCCTCCTGAACATCACACCAGAACCTTTCATCTCTTACTTAGAGAGCTTCTCAAAATCATTGTGTTCCTCCAGAAACATCATCATCATCATCATCATCATCACGAGTAGAATCGTTTCAGGTTTCTTTGATGAACAGAAAGTGTCTTCATCGTCACGCTTGATCGATCCCAGTGACGTCACAAAAAGCCTTTTATTTCATCTTTCTATTCACCGAAGAAGCCGAGACACTTCAGCTGAGCGGAGGAGGCCGTGTGTGTCTGTACCTGAGCGCCCGCTCCCTTCCCGCGGCTGACGGTCTTCAGGAAGGCCTCGGCTCCGGGGAAGCTCTGCTGCTTCTTCCTCAGGCGTCTCTGCAGCTCTTTGTCCAGCAGGTTTCTGACCGTGTCCCGTCCGGCCCAGCGTCCGCACAGGTCCTCGTTCCTCAGGTTCTTGAGCTCGGGGCCCGTGTGAGCTCCGGAGAACCTGCAGGTGACTCCGTACGGACAGCGGCCGAAGCTGTTGAACAGGTAGCACTGATCGCCCAGGTCCGCCGCTTTGCTGGACATGTACTCGCTCACGTCGTGGAGGAAGCGGCACTTCTCCCCGAAGACACACACCGAGTCACGCTCCTGAGACACACGACACTTAATCACACTAAAAGCAGCACTAAAAACTATAGAAATACGCTTTACCACATACTGTCTAGTTAGCTACTGCAGTAATACATTTTTAACACATAAGTATATTTTTTTTTATCTCCCTGTTTTTGTTTTTTATCTTAATTTTTATTGCTTTTTATTTGTGGGTCAAAAATTAAATATTAAATATATTAAAAGGTCAAATTAAATATTTTGTATTATTATTTGCAATAATTAAATGAATACATCAATAATGCATCTGAAAGTACAGAAAATGTTATAAATATTATACAATATATAAATAATACGTTAACATTCCTAATATACTGTGTAAATAAACTGAGCAAAAAAAATAGATTTTTTTAAAATTATAAATGTTAAAAAATAAATAACTTTAACAATAAATAAGTCTAACTTTAAACTGAATATTTAGGCATATCAGTAAATAACTAAAACGATGAAAAAACAAATAACAGAAATTAAATATAATTAAACATATAATGCATAACTAAATGAAGGAATATAAATGACTAAAATAAAAGTTACTACAAAAACATAATTGCATTATTCGCTAAATATTTAAACATGACTCAATTTACATTAAAATAAATAAAAATGTTAAAATAAATAAAAAAGATAAAGTAAATACAACTTTTAAACATATTGAGAGTAATATTTATACATACTCTAAGACAAATATTTAATTTTTCCTACTCACAGTACATTTTTATTTATTTATTTTTATGTAATTTAGGTACATTTTCGTTTATTCGTCTTTGTGTGTGTGTGTGTGTGTGTGTGTGTGTGTAAATATACTGAAGCATCGGTTGAAGACGTGAAGTACCTGAACAATGGAGGGACACAGGCGTCTTTCTTCATAGCTCTGAGGTTTCATGTGAGGTCTGGATTTGTTCTGTCCTCTCATCTTCTTCTTCTTGTCTCTCTGGTCTTCATCACTGTCCAGACGGACTCTCTTCTGCTCCGGTTCTCCGGAAGGTTCCTCCGAGTCTCCTTCATCTCTGCTCTGACCCGACCGACCCGACGCTAGAAACTCGTGGAACTTCTCTTTAGTGGTGAGGAACCTGGAGAAGCAGAGATACACATCAGAGCCGGTGTGTGATCGACACCTTCACCCTCAGGACAGTAACTGATGAACGTACTGCTCTTTGATAGAAGCAGCTCCTCGGTCCAGCTCCACAGACGACATGCTCACAATCTCTGCTCGTCTTCAAGAAAACACCAGTCTCTAGAGAACAGATCAGATTCAGACTAAATTAAGAAGTGTGTTTACAATTCATGACCAACTGATTAGAAATTGAAATTATATATATATATATATATATATATATATATATATATATATATATATATATATATATATATTATATATATATATATATATATAAAATCGTAAATATTATTTATATATATATATATATATATATATATATAAAATCGTAAATATTATATATATATATATATATATATATATATATATATATATAAAATCGTAAATATATATATATATATATATATATTTAATCGTAAATATTATATATATATATATATATTAATCGTAAAATTATTATTATTATATATATATATATATATATATAAAATCGTAAATATTATTATATATATTTTTTTCGTAAATATTAAAATATATATATATATTTTTTTATGATCCATTTTTATGTGCAATTGGTCATTAATTATAAACATTATTTTTGAATAAAACTTGAATACAATAAAAAGACTAACAGTTATAAATAAAAATATTAAATTTATTTACAAAATAAAGAAATTAAATGCAGCTTCTGACTGAACAGTACTTTAACGTGCACGAAAATGTAAATGTAACTTAATAAGAAACTAAACATGCCCCGATTAATATTTAGTCCTATACAGAGGAAAGGATTCTTCTAAATAGATGGGGTGTGTTATAGTCCCTCGCGCGAGGATCGTGTCGTAACACATCATTTAGTTTCATTTTATGAGCAGATGAGAAAATCCAGAGCATTACACGAGAATTAGGTCTGAAAAAAACCCTGGCATGTCTTTAATATTATAAGTGTCCTTCAGAAGATAAATCTCTCTGGATAGTGTGCAGAAAACATCCCCGTTATTCTGGCTGGACGCAGACCCGCGGGTAAACGCGTTAAAGTGCGCGTGTCCACCGAAACTCCGATCTCTTCTGATTCATTTCTGATCTTATTTGTTGATCCTCACTCACCTGCCGCTGAAGTTTCTCTCTGCGCACGCGATCTGCAGCTGTCCGGCGCTCTAATGCGTCCGACCGGAAACACGCGCGGCGCAGTTCCGCTTCCGCTTCGACCAGCGGACCGTCTGCAGCGCGCGCCACATTAATAACACACCGTTTATTAAACAGAGACGAAACAACTCCAGGCTGAAATAGCGACGAGACAAACGAACCGTTCCGAAGCCTCGACTCAACTGAACCAAATGATTCCCGAAGCGATTCACTGCTTCGAAGCTCAAGGGCGACGCCTGCTGGTGAAGACTGTCATAAACCCACTGATGCTTCATTCAAAGTAGAAAACATTACATGCCTTTAACAAATAGGATATAATACAGGGCTTGAGGCGATTGAGTACTACTCTGTTTTCTTTAGACTGATATAATGATCAGTTATTGTATTTGTTTCTACATAGCTCTTTTCTCACATCTGTTTGGACCGAAATAATCATTTAAAGAAAAGTCATTTTAAATAAAAGAAATCTCTTCCGGTTCCATTCCCTTTTTAGATTTAAAATCAACGGCTATAAACAGAACAGAATCTGTTTTTGAACGAATCTCTGAAATACATTTTTAACAGCCTCATCACCTAAAAAAAATACATTTAAATTACTTGCAATTTTCTTTTAGTTAATACATTTAAATATAAATGGAAATAAATACATGTATTTACTCGCTAAAATGTGATTCAGTGTAATAAACCTTTAATTACAGCAAAAAAGTACTTTCACCCCAGATAGAAATCAGTCGTAATTTCACATTTTTAACTGTAAATGTGTTACTTCCTTATTCTTTTATATCATGCACACGTTGCTTGAAGTTTGTTTCCCCTAAAATTGCGCACGACAATCCAAATGTAGATATTTTATTCTCCAAAAATTGTATGTGAAACCGCTTTATTCAAACTGAACGCGTTTCACTTCTGATGCAGACGTCTTTACATACAAGTAATCCTTCAGACTTGACGACCTCCTAAACCACGCCGATGTGTCCTCAGCCGTACGTGTCGGGGCTCAGTCTCTGTAGTTTGCTGAAGAAGCGCTTCTTGCTCGTGTCTAGCACAGCGACGCCGTTCCTCTGGAAGTCGTAGCCCAGAGCGTTGAGGTGCAGCAGACGCTCGCGGAGGCAGTCCAGGCTGAAGTCCAGGATCTTGGGCTTGCGGAGGATCTTCTCCAGCGGCACGCCTCCGTCCAGCAGACAGTCCATCTTGTCGCTGAGCCGCTCGGACGAGACGAACAGCACCGGCGAGTAGTTCAGGATCATCCTGCGGAGGTGGTCCTCGGAGCAGCCCAGGGAGCCCAGCTTCTCCCGCAGCCTCTGGACGTTCTTCTTCAGGCTCTCGTGAGAGACGTCCAGGATCTGCGCCCCGTGGCCGTGGAAGAGCCCCAGCGCCTCGGCGTCGCTCAGCCCGAGCGAGCTGCACAGGAAGTCCACGTTGGCCCGGATGCGGCCCGTGCTGCGGATGAAGATGTACAGGTTCCTGGAGATGACGGCCAGGGCGAAGCTCTGCGGGTCGGCGCCGCCGAAGCGCACGCACATGCTCTTCAGGAACTCCACCATGCTCCGGTTGAGCTCCACGCTGTTGGAGAAGGTCCGCGGCGCCGTGGTCAGCAGCCGGTGCAGGTCTCTGCCGGTCATCCCCAGCGTCCGCAGGAAGCTGATGTTCTCCTGCAGGTTCTCGTTGTCGCTGGAGCGGAAGAAGGACTCGGGCGAGCGGGAGAGGACGCCCAGCACCTCGGCGTCGCTCCTGAACACGTTCCTCCAGAGCGTCCAGCGCTCCTCCAGGTGCTGGCAGGACCGGGTGATGGAGCGAGGGAAGCGGGAGATGATGCTGGCCACCGCCTCCGGCTCCGCCCCCTTGCTCTTCAGGAACAGGGCCAGGCCTCGCTCGTTGGTCAGGAGCCTCCTCAAGACGCCCGGCTGGCGCCTGCGGGCCGAGGACAGGTCCACCCCGAGCAGAGACAGGCTCTCCAGCAGAGACTCGTTCTCCGGGGGACGGCCCTGATTGGTCGGCCTGGAGCTGCAGGGGCGGCGCGGCGCAGGAAGTGATGCGCACCCTCGGACGGGCCACAGGAAGCGCAGGACCTGCTTCTGGAACATCACTAACGCTCTGCTTCTGATGAAACAAGGCAGGATATAAAATCAGCACTGTGTTTTGATTTAGAAGCTATAACTATAATCAAAATATTTTTTGAATGTAAAAATTATTTTTAATTTACATAAAAAAATATATATATATATATATATATATATATATATATATATATTTTTTTAAATAAATAAAAATACAACCATAACTGTATATCAATAATATGGAGTCATTTTTGTACATTCATATTTTTAACCTGTACTAATTTACTTAACTGCATCCGAAATAAGTTATTCTGTATTTATTATGTATATATAAATATATACATAAATAAATAAAATAAGAATAAAAGTTTTATGCAATTTTTATAATGCAAATTAAATGTTTTATATTTTAAAATATACACTGAATGTGTGTGTATTATATATTCACAATAAACATACACAGAACACACACATCTATGATGTAAACAAAAACTTCTCATTTGAATTAATTACTTGACAGCACATATATTTAGGTGGAATATAAAATATAGAGATTTACATACATGCGAGTATTTTATATAAAAGTATTTGTGGTTAAAGAAACATAATCAAGCATTTAGATGAGATTAAATATTTATTTTGTGTGTCTTTATGCAGAACATTAATATGAATATAAATGAATATAAAACTAGATGGAGCACAGATACGTCTAGACTCGGTTTTGTTTGTGGTTCTCATGAATCAATGAATCAATGAATCAATGACTCACTGCAGACTCGTTATGAATGAATCTCTTCAATACATTTTTAACAGCCTCTTTTCACCTGAAAGAAAGAGAAGCACACAGGATATTTAGATTTTACATCAAGTATCCAGTTCTGAAATGTATTCTTGATTCCTAAATCATTTATCACCTTTATGATTATTTTATTTGCTTTTATGTGAAATACCACCGTGCATAAAATGTGTTCTTTATATAAACTTGCCTTGACTCAGTATTACTGAGTAATATATATATATATATGTTTAATGGAAAAGTATAAAAATGAAAATACAATAAGAAAAACAAATGTACATGTCAGAAAAAAAAATCACTGAGTTAAACGTAAAACGTGACTTAATTATTTAGACTTTGGGGTGAAATATATCCCAAAACCTGTTTTTCTGACACTCACACAGTCTTATGTTGATAATTATATTCTTCGTGTGTAGATCAAGAGCAGTGACGTGTCATGAACGACGAGCTCTCGGAGTGATTATAAGGCGCTTTTAGTCGATCTGGATGAAAAGAGAGGAAGCAGAACGACATCAGAACATCATGAACACACGACCTGAAGCGTGATCCGTAAGAGAGTCTCTGTTTACCGGAGCTGAAGTGAACCTTGAACCCGTCCTCCCGACCAGCACGTGACGTCCCCCGCGCCTCCTCGGCTCTGTTCGGCTCTGTTCGGGTGAGTTCGGGTGGAGAGCAGCGCCCCCTGCCGCTCCGGAGGAACGAGCGCGCTTCAGTTCTCGGTTAATATTACATTCTTTCTTTTTCTTTTAAACAAATGTCATTATTGTCGCCTTATTAACACAGTCCGGGTGAACCAGAAGGTTCTGTCCTGACTTTATATCAGTGTAGTGATGGATTTTCATCTGAAACGGAATACTGAGGAGAGGGCGGGGCTTCATTTTAGCGCTTCTATTTTATTATTATTATCATTACTTATATAAATTTTTTTTTTTACAAGAATGTAAAATCACAATAAGGCATTACAATGAAGATATTCAGAAAGTTACAGTGTGTTTGAGAAGGTTCTGACGTCATCAGAGAAGGAACTCCTTCCAGAGCGAAATATATATATTTATACACACACACACACACACACACACACACACACACACACACACACACATATATATATATATATATATATATATATATATATATATATATATATATATATATATATATATATTTTACATTGCAATAATAAACAACAAATATTACAAAACAATTCAAGCAAACCAGAACAATACATATATATAAAGAATCTCACATTATTTTTTTATTATTATATAATCAAAATATTATTGAAGAAATGTACAAAAAAATAAAGAAATAAATCAAATAAATAAAGGGGCACGTGATTAAGGAAACATCTTAAGCAGAAATTCTAGATGTTTTTATATCTTTTTATAGCTCTATAGCTAGAGTTCCTGTCTGAAGATGTTCAAGTGAGCTTCACAGGCAGTGTTTTATATTTATGGACTTAAAAGTTTCTAATAAATATCAGGAGGTTCATACAAAAAAAAAAACTTGCATTAAGTACATTTTTGTCTTTGACATGAAAAGCAAAAATAATATATTTATAACATAAAGAAATAAAAAAAAATCATATCATGACGATCGGGGCTGAACACTGAACCAAAGGACTGTTTCTTTATAAAAGTTATTTCTTTAACCTTATTAGTGAAGAGGGAGATGACCTTTCTTTGACTTTTTTGATTTCATTTAAACTCATTTAATGAATAAATAAGACATTTGCTGTTTATGTAGTAACTCCCGACTCTCAGTGAAACCTACCTCCTTGCTCCTTGTCTTCGTCTCTCCTGGGTCTCATCACGTGGAGCCGAGGACGGCAGGAGTCTGAGACACCGGACACGGAGCTCCTCGGGGCCTTCATTCAGTCACGAGCCCCGTCTCATTAATGTTTGATGCAGCTCCGGATCCCTTTCATCCCATCAGGACAAGCTTTTAATAAAACTAAGACTATTGTAAGCAGTGTTTTAGTTTCTCTGCCTTTCAAGACGCCTTTCTTTGTTTGTAATTGTTAAAAAAACACAAGCATTTCAGCTTATATATATATATATATAATAAGATTAATCACACGGAACATGCAGGAAATATAGAAAAAGATCAAACTTTTTAGGAATTATATTTAATCAGATGTGAGGTAAAAAAGTTAAAAACCACATAATAATCTAAAAAGTTCTTGTGCGACGTGTTTAAAACTATTTAAGTTTCAAAATGATTTATTTTATTGTCACGTTTTATTCTTAAATATTAAATACTGATCACTTCAGTAACGTAATCTGTTTCTTTGTGTTCATTTAAAAAGCCGGTGATGTTTTTACGTCACATTTTAAACATCATCAGCATGTTTCGTATATGTTTCTCCACATTTAACCTCTGCTGGTTTATTAACACGGCAGACTTTATTAGTTCACTTTAATAGTTTTAAGGTAAGTGGCTGCAGTCAGTTCAGTTAAACGCAAATAAAATAAATTGGTTGCAACCTCTTACTTTAAACAAAAAAAGAAGGTGTGTGTGTGTTTTTTCTCAATGCATGTCTGTGAGCTTATTTTTGAGCCGTCTAAAGCGTGGAGAGGTTCATGCTCTGCTCTCTTCTGTTTCAGGCAGGTGTGTGAGCGTCTGAACCTGATCCCGAGCTCCTCTCATCAATAATTGACCGGCCAGGTGCTCAGGATCTCTGAGCTTCAGAACCCGGCGAGTTCACAGGAGGAGCCCGAAGGGAAGGATGTCCAAGAGAAGATGGGTGGAATTCAAGATCTGCCAGACCATCAGCTGCTCGGCTCCGGCGGGCCGCAGGGATAGACCCCCGTCTCCCGCCGCAGGTACAGCTCCCTCGCCTCACTCACGCCGGGAACGTTTACTGGTTTTAGTTCGTCTCAAGGTTACTGATTGTTTCAGAGTGTTTAGAGAACGTTCAAGAGATGCTTCCCATAATGCTAAACGTTGCTGGAGAACACAGCGTTTTCAAAAGATTAGCGCAAAAACATTGTACATCCTTCATGGAGCATTTTTTTTATGAACGCTTAGAGAAGTTGTATTTGTGAAATTTATATTCTCTATAGTCTTCCCGTGTAACGTGTTATAATGTGTGTATATATATATATATATAAACCTCATTTATATGTTTCTGTTTTTGGCATACTTTATTTGAATGCGCGTCTAACATTCTCTGAACGCTACAGGCTTTTTCCAAAATGTTCTTAGAACATTCAAAAGCAACGTTCCCGTAACGTTTGTCACGGAATGTCATGGAACGTTCCCTTAAAGTTCAAATAGCCAACAAAAACGATTCATAAATATTTAAAGTAAAACATTTAAAAACCTGGAAGTTTGGAACGCTTTTAGAGACCATTCAGAAATTACGCTTTCACAACGTAGAAGGAACGTTAGAAAAACGTCCCTAGAACGCACTTTATATATATATATAACGTATATATATATATATATATATATATATATATATATATATATATATATATATATATATATATATATATATATATATAGCTATATATATATATCTTACTATATATATATATATTTTTTTTTAAATATATATATATATATATATATATATATATATATATATATATATATTTTTTTTTTTATTGTATACTTTATAAAATATGTGCAACTGGACCACTTTTGATCATAAAAATGATTCCGTATAATATGGATCATAAATACAGGACGACATACAAAAAAACACAGCTAATAAACAATGCATCGATCAGTGAAGTATATATATATATATATATATATATATATAGCACGCTGCACATGTGAATGATATTGTTTACACAGCGGGCTTCAAAGCGGCCGCGTGCGCCCGTGCGTCGTGACGTCACCGCGCCGCGAGTCTCGTGTGTTTACGTGGAGAAACATGGCGGCGACGGTGACAGCACAGCCCGAGTAAAACACCGGAGAAATCCCTAATATCTTCCGCGTGAACCGAAGCGGACGCACATGCCCGGCGCTCGGCGCTTCTCTGACACGCGTCTGTCCGTCTTTAAGCCGCAGGGACCGCGGAGATGATGGAAGACGAGGAGCGACAGAGGAAACTACAGGCCGGCAAAGCCAAGGTGAGATTTACCTCGCTTTTACCTCGCTTTTACCTCGTCTTTACCTCGTCTATACCTGTCTGCTGACGTTCACCTCAGAGGTTTTCCTCAGCTCGCTGCAGATCTCCGTGGTTCACCTCAGAGTTTCCCGCGCCTCTGAGACTCTAAACACTGCCGTCCTTCTCCTCACGGACCTCGAGACTCATGTTTAGTAAAATAAAGGTAAACACGAGGCCGTGAACTCTGTCATTTACCCCCGAAAACCACCGGCACTTTTGATTTCATTCACATCTGGCGCGTATTTACCTCAGATTCAGCCCTCATTCGCCTCAGAAACTAAGTCCCCTCACGGTTGCCTCATTATCTCATATTTACATCTATTTTAAATCACCGCGGTCGTTTACCTTAAAGAGCCACTCACGTGTGTGATTTAACACACCTTGTATCCCACGTTTACCTACAATTTAATTGAAATAACTGACATGTGTTATTTAACTCGCATTTACCTCATTTTGTACCTCACTGAAATCTGCATTTTATCTCCTATTTACCTTTTCACGTGCCTTAAATCACATATCTCATCTATTATATGACCTAAATGTAGGTAAATATGTGCGTTAAATCACCTTTACCTCTTTTTTTAACCTCACGACTCTTGTGATTTAACACACATTTACCTCAGAATGTAACTGATGTCTTTAAATTCAGTCACAGTTCAACTCGTGTTTACCTCAAAAATATATCGCATCTTATTTCCATAACATTTGCCTCTTGTTTACCTCTGTTTTAACATACGGCTGGCATTTACCTCGTAACATCGGAGTTTTACCCCAGATTTTATATCTATCATTTATCTGAGGATTACCTTAAATGTTCCTTCCTCGCTTCCTGACGTTTACCTCACGCTTTACTCCTTCTTTTTACCTCACTTTAGGATAGTACTCTCTCTTAATGAGGTGTTTTGAGCGTTTATGCATCGCCTGCTCTTTCTGTGCCTCTCCTGTGTGTTACTATAAGAACACACCTGATCTGAACGGACAGGTGAGGCCGCGTCCCTGCTTTCAGAGGTTGTTTCGTGCTGCTGAATGTAAAGAGAACATGCGGATGGTCTTGCGAGACTGGATTTTCTAGCCTTCGCTGCACCATGCCTCACATTTCTGCATACGAGCAGATCTCTCGGCAGACTTCATGCGGACTCGTGACGTTAATTTAACAATACAAGAGCTGCAGTCAAGGCCGAAGTGTGCTATAAAGCACAATATACCGCTTCTATCAGTCGGTTTGCATTGTATCTGAGACTGACCGTGTGTTTTTTTTAGGTGTATAATCGGATGTGTTCGTCAGGCATTAGTTTGTTGGATCTCTATGGCCTTGCGTTCTTGTTTGCTAAGACGCTGGTCTCTTCAGAGCGCGACGGTGATAACAGAACCGTGTTATTTTATAAAGAGCCGACTCCTCTCTGGCCGTGAGACCGTGACCCCTCTGTCCCGGAGCGCTCCCTGAACACGTGTGAACGAGGTCCATCTGTCTGATCCCCGCTGACAGGTGACGAGCAAACAGACGGCGCTCTCGCGGATGTCGTCTAAAGCTACCCGCTGGTGTCGCCCTTTCGACCCGAAGATTTTACGGCCGCGGGATATTTAGAGTGTCTGAACATTCAGGAATGGTTTGCCCAAAAATGAACATTTGCTCAATATTTAGAGATTCGCAGAAATGGGTCTGACTGATGGAAGTGAATGGGTGCCGTCAGAATGAGAGTCTTGATAAAAACATCAGAATAATCCCCAGCGCTCCGGTCCATCAGTGAACATCAGGAGAAGACCGAAGATCAGACTAATCCAGCATTAAGATCATTTTAACGCAAAGTCTATAATAGCTCGTCCTCCAGAGAAAAGTGTTCTGGTCTGAATCCGCTCTAAACTAATATGTGTCTAATGTGAGAGACAGCAGAAGATGAGCTTTTTATGGATTATGGACGGGTGTGTTTTGAGTTCAAATCATCTTAATGCTGGATTAGTTTGATCTTTTGTCTTCTGGAGCGCTGGGGATTATTCTGATGTTTTTATCAGACTCTCATTCTGACGGCACCCATTCACATGCATTGCTGAGATGCTGATGCAGAGACACATTTCTACAAATCTGTTGAACAAACGCACTCCTCTACATTTTGGATGGCCTGAGGCTGAGGAAATGCTTCTTAAAATACCTTTTAAATTATTAAAAGCATTCTGCTCCTTAATATTTAATATATCGCCACGATATTCTGAAAATGGAGCTCAAGATAATCACACTGGGTTTACATTCTGAAATTATTTGAGCTAAAACTATTGAATCGAGCTAAATGTCACCGTAACATCCAACTTGAGTTTCTCACACCTCCTTGGGGAGAAGCTGATGTCTGAACTAGTAAAAAAAAATAAATACACAATAGCTTTGTAAATGTCAGGAACCATTGAATAAAAATGCGCGGATGATTCAGAATGATTCATTATTTCTTTTTGTGAACGTTTGGAGGGAATGCAAACAAAAGCAGAAAAACCCGTTTCTTAAAATTGGGCTTCTTTGGAGCAGAAATACATGAGTGCAGACTTATTGCGTGTTTTGTAAAGTGAAATATTAAAGCCTTTCTGTGTGTGACGGCTCTAGTTGTCTAGATTGACCAGCCATTTAAGCAATCTCTGTTTACTTAGTTTACATTTATTCAGTTCATAAGCCATTGTTTTTTCTGTAGAAAGCACAACAGAGGCATCGTAACATGTCGTGTCTTTTGTATTCCTGTCCTATTGAATGCACGGGAGTGCGTGAACTGATCAAATGCGAGTCTTAAATGCAATGCATGTGTCTTTGGCTAAAAGCATGTGGCGTGTGAAATGCAGTGTGTGAGTGTTTGAGTGTTGCACAGCACTTTGGAGTTAGGTTTGCACAAGACAGATAAAGGTTTTTTTGCACGTGTGCGCTGGAGGCTTTCAAAAGATCTTGGTTTGTAAACCTTTTGAGCACAGTGAAAGACTCTGAGGATGACCCATGAACCCCGAGCTCGTGTGTTTGGCTCGGATCGGCCGTCTTTTTTTTTTTTTCTGCAGCGACCGCTTGGCGTTCAGAGCAGCTGTCAGCACACGCTGTTTTCACGCCGGGGTCGTTCAGACTGGAGAACGCTCAGTGTCTCCTGCCGATGTGAAACGGAGACATCGCATTAGAAAATAAGAAGCAAGATTAGAATCGGTGCCTCATTGCATGCTGGAGCACTCCACTTATGGATGGTTTATTATTTCGTCATGAAGTGTGCGTTTGTGCATGCATTCAGAATTGCAAACACTCTCCAACAAAAAAAGAAAGGAAAAAAAATGCATCATTGCACACTGTAAAAAAACAACAACAAAAAACCCCAAAAGAAAAATAGTTTTAGCTTGAAATTTTTACTTTAAACTTAAACTAAAATGTTCCAGTTGTCACTTAAATTAACTTCAAAATTTACAGTTGACTCAAACAAAAATGTTTAGGCAGTGGGTTAACACATTGTTGTTATTATTATTAGTGGTGCTTGCCTTTTAAGGCAAAGCACACTATTACTATTCCTCATACTTATTCTTACTTATTATTATAGATTCCGTATGATTTTAGTTTTTGCCACACACCCTGAAACGGGCGCCAAATCGTGCGGGTATTGTGGAAAGATGTGCTATGACTTTTATTAGCGATCGGGCGTCGATTTTCGTACACGGCTAAAAATCGGGCGAAAAATCCCATAGACGTAACATTGCGACCAACTTTTGACGGACGAGAATATCGCACAAACTTGTAAATCACCAGATTTGAAGACTTTATCAAGCTGAGCGAGAACATACCACACAGTGGGGTAAAGTTTTACCCCTGGGGCAAGAGACTCCTCCACTTTTTACTATGGTGAGGAAAAACTGCACATGTGTTTTTCCTACTATGGTAATTTACATAATTTTGCAAATGTAAATAACTTTGCATTAAAATGTCATAGAGACGTGGGGGTGGGCTCGTTTTACTCAGCGAACCAATCAAAGTCTCTGAATCACTATGAAGGTGTCAAGCCACGCCCTAGCAACCATTTAGAGCGCCCTAGCAACAGATTCCATAGACTGCCATTATAATGGTTCAGATGGGTATCTTTGGATCAGAGCGTCATAGAGACATGGGGTGGGCTCGTTTGACTCGGGGCAGCAAACGGCCAATCATGAACTACTTCAGCTGTTCGTAGCCACGCCCTAGCAACCATTATCGATGACCTTTCCAAACTTACATAAACTAAAATGTTCCAGACATTGTCACTTAAATTAACGTCTCCTATCAAAATTTATCAAACAGTTGACTCAAACAAAATGTTTAGGCAGTTGGGTTCATAGTGACAAGTGTATCATCATTTAGTTATTATTATTTATTATTATTATTTTCTTATTATTATTATTATTATTATTATTTTTTTTTACAGTGCAGCAGTTTTTGCATGAACCTTAAAGTAAATGAATGAAGTTTAAGGTAATGAAGTAATTTATCTACCTTTCCATGCCAACTTAACTGACTAAAAGTTTAGATTTTTCTTTCTTGTGAAAGAAAAACACAGATGAAGCAGAAAGCCAATGTTAAATGTCAAGGATGAATATTTACTGAGCAATCCGCTATTTTGCGAAACGGGGTCGATTTTCATCCAAGATCTGGAGCCAAAACACTCGAGAAAATTAGCCGACTTCAGTGGCATGCAGATTGTTTTGGAAAAATGGTATTTTTGGCACTGATTCAGGTCTGCATGCGTTTTGATAGAGACTAACGGGACGACGCTGCCGTTCTTCACACATTTCTCAATTAGCTGAATGCAGTGTCACCTGAAAGGAATTCCTTTTATCTTTGCTACCGAATCATATATTGCCCTGAAAATGAAGATGCCACTGAAAAAAAAAAAGATTGGTTTGTTTAGAACCAACGTTTAAGATCTTGATGCATCTTTAGCGTTAGTTATCAGCATGCCAACTTTGAGGAGAAGCATTTCTGAGCAGACCATTGCCGTACGATTCAACACAGACGGCTAAAGTCAACAGGAAGTCATTTCCTCCTGCTGTAGTTTGGCTCTGAACATGTAAGATGTGATTTTGACCCCTGCTAACGACATAATGGATTACTACTAATTAAACACACCTGAAGCGGCCAGTCAAGCTCTTACTAGGAGGACTCTCCCGGGTCTGGCCCTGATCTAGTGCATTTAATATTGTGCCTTTTTATCACTATTCATGTTTGCCTTTCTTTAAGACAAATTATTAGCAGAATACATGCTAAAAGTTGAACTGCGATACACGTCTGAAATCAGACCTGCGCGTTAGATTAGAGCGGAGGCCTTTTTCTAACGAATCCTCGAGCCGTGTCCGGTTGCCTGTTTAACTCGAGCTCCCCTCCATTACGTAAAATCAATTGTTCCAACCCGGCGTGCAGCGAACGTCTTTTCTGCCAGATCTGAGGGCCTTAATTTATGTGTGCGTGTTGTTGATTGCGGGCTGAAAGCTCTGGTTAACAAGAGGTCAAGCCTCGGGTAGTCGGACGCGCACACAAACCCTTCGCTAATCCCGATCAATAGTCTGCTGGGATAATTGGCTTGGCCGATAAACGCAGTTAGTGTCACTCAAGAGATATTAAAATAAAACTAAAGCGGCCTGCATAATTAAACGCCTCCTACACGCTCGGCCATCGCCATCTTAATTACCCGCGGCGCTCGCTGAGCAGATGATGGTGTGAACCTGTTCTGAGGTGCTCGGGGATCGTGAGGGATCCAGGTTTTTATGATAAGACGCCTCTCATGTCGATCCCAGAATGATACACGTGAGGTTTGAGATCAAAGAAATGCTCGCCAACGATGCATTCATTTGATCCAAAATAAAACGGTATGAGCATAATTTTTTTGTTTTTATTGTTTTCTATGTACACGTCTGTTAAACCGCGGCTGAATTGTCGTTCTTCGGTGTCACGATCTTCAGAAAACGCTTGTTGAAAACACTTTTATTTTAATTTTTTGTGGAAACTGTGCCGCATTTAATTTTCCAGGATTCACAGATGACTAGAAGGTTTCAAAAGAACAGCGTTCATATTCTGCTTTTTAAAGAATTGACGTGTGTCCTGTGCTTCTTGTGTTATCGGTTGGCAGGGGCACAGTAGAAATGAGCAGAAACGAGTTGTTTGGCAGTAGAGTAACGGCAGACCCAGTCTTTCCAAATAGGCCAAGCGGGTGTCAGCAGGGGACGCTCGCCTCGGGGAGCTGATTAGATAACCCAGAGATTAATGCCAGCCTTTGTGGGGGAAAACAAATTACATTTCATTTCAAGCTGTGCGACTGCTCCTGCCATGGCTTCCTCGGGTTGTACTTCAGGACTCTGTCCCGGTGACCCCGGCTTGGAGCGTTTTCTGACAAACAGAAGCAGGCCTTCGCTTTGTCTGCGCTTTAATGCAGTTTTTGTTTTAAATGGTGCAAAGCAAGTTTCTGCCGCTGACATGGCATAAATTGCATGAGGAAGAAAAAATCAGATTTGTGAGATATTAACTTGCACGCGTGAAGGTCAGAGTTGTAATTTGTGAGAGATAAATGCCTGGTTTAGTTTTTTAATTCGGTGAGAGTTTCTGCCGTGAGAAGTTTAGTCTGGTTGTTATTCTCCTTCGCTGGGTGTTTTTACAGCCTCTGCTCTCTGTGCAGGTGTTTTGTTTCTCAGGTGTGTCTTTCCCAGGATCCCATGATCCCGCGGGACGCCCGTGATCCCGCTCACGTCCTGCCGCGCGTCCGTCTCACCTCTCCACTGATTAGCGTAACGGCCGTACGTTAGCGCCTATGCTCTTTTCGCTTGTTTACATAAATAATGCAAAAAGCCGCATGCGGGATTGCTGCTCCGTCGCCATGGTAACAGCAAAAGAGAGTTTTCGAATCAGCCGTGTTTCAGCGCCCGGCGCTAAGAGGTTTTCTGGGAAATGTGAAATGCGTTTCTCACTCGTGTTCTTGAGCGCTCGAGAGGGATTTCTGGGTGAAATGTCACCGTGAGGCTGATGTTCTCAAACTGAAATGTTCGTGTGTTATTAAAGGGAGGGAAAAAAAGGTTTTTAACTGTAATAATTCATGGAAATGAATTTATGAATGTTACGTTTATACACCAAATCTGTGGAGGAATTTAACACTGAATCGAATTAAGAAAATGTATTAAATGATTAAATGTTTCGTATTCATTACTGTTGCAATAAAAAAATAAAAGCACATTAAATCAATAAATAAATAAAAAAATTTAGGTCACCTTTCATTTGTATTTTATGCACTTCATTTATTTATTTATTTGCAGTCACTTTCATTATGCGTATTTTTTAGGCTGTATTTAATTAAGTTTTTTATTTTAATATTTATTTGATTTATTCAAATTCACTGTCGGACCACTGCACTTTAAGATACTCATTTAATTTAGTGTCTTCACGTGGTATTTAATTTCCCTTGAAATAATAAATATGTTCTCCTTGCCTTTTTATGCAATAATTTTATTGCATGTTATTTATTTAATGCGACATCCAGTGATGCATTCAATGATTGTTTGTTTACAAAGTGTAGTATTAAATCCCTCGTTAGAAACCTACAGATCTGTGAGAAATGAATCCTGTACAAACTACTGAGAAATAGTTGTGTGTGTGTGTCTGTGTGTGAGTGTCTGTGTGTGAGTGTGTGTGTGTGTCTCTGTGTGAGTGTGTGTGTGAGTATGTGTGTGTAAATGTCTCTCTACCTGTGTGTGTGTGTGAGTGTCTGTGTGTGTGTGTGTGTGTCTCTGTGTGAGTGTGTGTGTGAGTATGTGTGTGTAAATGTCTCTCTACCTGTGTGTGTGTGTGTGTGTGTGTGTGTGTGTGTGTGTGGATAGACAGGTGGCCATTACTTTCTGTCAGCTGCTGGCTTTGTGACGAGTGTTAGTGTGTGTGTGTGTGTGTGTGTGTGTGTGTTGAATTACAGAGCGCTGTTATCCTGTCAGTTGTTCTGTTTAGTCGTGGGTGGCATGCAGCTCCTTTTATTCATGTAATGTGCAGAAAGGTTTGTTAAACAGAAAACAATAAGTGATCGTAGCTCAAACGGTAGAGGATTTTATTCTCAGTGTTAATTAAATGCAGTATAAATTTGTCTGCCAAATGGATACATGAAAAAAAACCCAGCTCAGCTTTTACGTTTTGAATCCTTTACCTAGATGGGTGTTCCTGGTCAGATATGATCTTTAGTGCTGTCAAACGATTATTCATGATTAATCAAATCCATAAATGCACTTGTGTGTACTACATTATATATGAATACATGTAACATATAATTTATATAAATATAGAC
This sequence comes from Puntigrus tetrazona, assembly GCF_018831695.1. Taxonomy (NCBI): domain Eukaryota; kingdom Metazoa; phylum Chordata; class Actinopteri; order Cypriniformes; family Cyprinidae; genus Puntigrus; species Puntigrus tetrazona. Next base: position 2,243,835 of record NW_025048355.1, on the reverse strand, counting down.
ATGTCTCTATGTATAAATATACACAGAACACAAACATAAGTTATGCAAACAGCTTTTTATTTTGTTTGGGATTTATTGCAACTAATTGTTTCCCAGCACTTTTTTTGTTGTTGTTCGAACTGCTTATAAATCTGTTGTTATGCTATTATTATTATTATTATTATTATTATTATTATTTTGTCGACTTGTTTCCTTTCAGTTTCTCTGCTTCTTTTTTGGGTCCGACTGATTGTGGGCCTTATTGTTTTAAACTTATGCCAAACTGGCGTTTGCTGATAATACAGCATAAAAAATAAATTTCTGGAGGTAAAAAAAGATCCTTTATGTTTCTGGGGACTTGTTTTAGTCCAGTGCATTAACATTAGAGACCTCTCGGGTCAGAGTGACCTGAACATGGCGTGAGGGCTAAGAAAGTCAGTAATCGGGTTTAATTGAGACTTCCAGACACTACAGGATCTTCACAGGGTTCCTGCATTTGGGTCAGTGAGTTTAATCCAGAGCCGCTCTGGTTTTTAACACACTTTAGCCTCTGGCCGTAAATCCCGTCCCGCTCGATCGAGATCTTCACGTTTGAGATCTCCAGAGCTCGCGCTCCTTCCTGAAGATGATTTATGCTCCGGACGAGCGTTAAGCAGACAGACGCGAGCGTGTTGCCGAAGCAGATGTCAGTGTTAATGGGCGTCTGTGCTGCTAATCCGGTCGAAGCGCAGTCGGAGGGCTAGCGGTGGCAGAGCGCGGGCAGGTGACGGCGTGGATCAGCGGTCGGGCATGATTCGCCTCAGCTTCGCCAAGCTCTGCCGCTTCACCGTGGGTTCTCACGGCCTAACTTTCCGCTTCGCGGCCTGTTTTTCTCCGTGCGTGCGTGCTTTGTGGCTCACAAGCGTGTGTTTGTGTCTGGTCTCTTCCAGCTGGCCGAGTACCGGCAGAGGAAAGCTCAGTCCGATGGCCAGAAGAAGCAGAAGAAGAAGAAGAAGCAGCCCGAGGCGGAGGAGCAGGGCGAGGAGCAGAGAGGAGATCAGAACACGGTGTTTTCTCTCTCAAAGACCCTCCGGAGCGGAGAAAGCGTCACGCACGACCAGACCTACACCATAGAGGTGAGCGGAGTTCAGGGACACCTCCAAGAGCCTTCTTTTATGCCAAACATCATTAGGATGTTAAATAAAGGTCATGTTGCATGACGATGTTTTGTACGTATAATCGCAACTTGCTAAGAACTTCATTTGGATGGATTTTTTTTTTTGCTCGCTCACATTAGATTATTTCTAAACAGCAGTATCTCTTCCAAATATTGTCGGCCAGACATCAGTGCAAAGATCATTTAAACATCTTTCAGATGATGCACACATCTCCGTGTAGAAGAGCTGGCCCTTATGACCGGTCCTGTGCTCCAGGGCTGTTTATACAGTGCTGTTATCTGTACAGATGACCTTAGAGTATTAAATAGAAGACAAATGTGTGCAGTGTTATATTAAAAAAACACTCTTATGTTTGTTTGTTGCTTTGTTCTTATAGTTTTGTCATCCAGAGAAACTCGGGTAGTGCCACTAAAATTTATTTACATTTTAATTAGAGTTAAAATGGTGTTTATTACCTAATCAAATCTAATTAATATGCAACACCATGACGGTTTTTATACAAACTTTTAGGTGTTTGTTCTGATTCACATTGTAGTTGGAAATGTAAACTAATAATAATTATTTAAATGCATTTTAACCGTCCTTTTTCAATGTATTAAATCAGCATTTACTTGAGTGAATTGAATGAAAACAGAATTGAACCTGCGTGTTCAGGTCGAATGCGAACGATTCGGTTAAAAACGAGAAGAAACATCTGTCCAGTGAAGAATGAAAGCTTGTTTTTCCCTTTAAGTTGATTTGACAGATGTTTGTTCTCTTACCTTCATAAAGTCTCTAGCTAACTGCCAAGATACAGACTTTTAAGGGGGTTCAAAGCCGTTTTGGTTGAAATCTATAAAAGCTCACGGTGTCCCGATCTTTAACCGAGCTGCGGTGTTCCTGTCTGAAATGCCTGTACAGCTGTATGTGTTATTACTGCGACTCCTATAATGAGTATAATGGCATTAATGTAATCACTGAGAGGAGCTCCAGAGTTAATGTGTTTCTGTCTGAATGCTGCTCGTGGGCTGGTTCTGTAGATGTTGTTGTTGTTGTTGTGTATGAACTGCTATAAGTGATGTTTAAAGGTGAAGTGTGTCATTTCTACAGCTTTAGTGGCTCGAGGGGAATCAGAGAAACAAACAAACAAACAAACAAACAAACAAACACTGAGGCCATGCGTTGTTGAAGATAGCGATAGAAAACTCAACCTTGGGCTTCACGGGACTGATGTTTTAGTATCAGTGGGACGCATTAACACTCCATTCTCACTGTGATTTGATTTAAAAAAAAAAAAATTTTTATATTTTTATTTATTTATCTTTGTGTTATTTATAATTGTTTTAGTACTTTTAGGTGAAATGTCTTTTTAAATGTCTTTTTATTTTTAATTTTTTTAGAATTATTTTATTTCCGTTACCATTTATTTTTCTGGTTTTATTAAACGACACCAGCCCCGGTGAGTGATTTGTTGATAAGTCGTCATGCCTTTTTTTGAGATTTGCTCATATGTGAGCGTTTTGCGAAAATAAAAATAGCTCTTGCTCGCTGTTAATGAGCGTGTTTCTTCATCAGATCTGGAGAAATGTAATGGAAGTGAATGGGTGCCGTCAGAATGAGAGTCTTGATTAAAAACATCAGAGTAATCCCCAGCGCTCCGGTCCTTCAGCGAACATCTGGAGAAGATCAAACTAATCCAGCGTTAAGATGATTTTAACTCAAATACATGATTCATAATAATTTACGACGCGGTGAAAAGTGTTCTGGTCTGAATCAGGAGAGAAACCTGCGCAGATCAAGCAGCGTTTATAAGCCAGAACGGTCCAAAATGGCTTTAATGAAATATGTGGCTGGATTTGTTTCACTGGAGTTAAAATGATCTTAACGCTGGATTAGTCTGATCTTCTGTCTTCTCCTGATGTTCACTGATGGACCGGAGCGCTGGGGATTATTCTGATGTTTTTATCAGACGCTCATTCTGACGGCACCCATTCACTTCCATTGCTGAGACTCATTTCTCCAGATCTTTCTCCTGATGGCCTGAGGGGAGGCACATTTCAGCACACTTTCTTTTTTCGTCTGAACTATCCCTTTTAAAGACTACTCTCTATATATAGACACATTCTCTATGTATATTTTAACAGATTATAAAATATTTATCTTTCCGGCTCTTTTGATGGATTTATGCGACGTGTGGATGGTTTTTAAAGCCCGGCAGGTTTGTGGAGTGTTTGCGGTTGTAGAAGAGTGTGAAATTAGTGGTTGCCCCGGCAACAGACAAATGCATTTGAACTGGTTAAGCTGTGTGTGTGTGTGTGTGTGTGTGTGTGTGTGTCCTTGCAGCAGAATAGCAGCGCTGGCGTGTTCTGGCTCTATTCACTCAGCTCTGAATGTGTCCGTGTGCTTCATCAGCAGAGGTTTCTCCAGGAGGTTCACCTCCGTCTCTGCTCAGCCCCTCGTTTGACTGTAAAACGCTCGTCTTTAAGCGCAGGCAGACTCCGGATGCTGCCGTTTCGGGGTGTTTCTGAAGCGCGGTATGTCTGTGACATGCGTTCGCATTTTAAATCGCCAAGTTTTAGTCGTCCTGCAGCTTCCTCCTGTAGCGGTTGCCTTGGAAACGATGCTTGTGAGCGTTACCGTGGAAACAGCGTTTGGTATGGTCGCCATGCAAGAGATGCTTGTGAGTGTTGCCGTGGAAACGGCGCTTGTGAGCGTGCCGAAAGCAGACAGAACTCATGTTATATATTGAATAAGCGTGTCTGATGGGTCTTAACTAGTAGATCTTGAGTCCCTTTTTTTGCGTATTGATTGTAATAATGCAGAAATATTTGTTTATTTATATAAGCACACTTCTCATCCAATTATCAATATAAAAACTTTTTCATCAAGCACATTTTTGTCTTCATTCACAGACCTGTTCAAGCACATTTTCTCTAATTATCAACATAACTTTTTTTGGCTATGCACATTTTTTTCTTTAAAATAACCAATTTTACCTCTAATTATTATAACCCTTTTTTTCCCCTGGAAGCACATTTTATACTTCATTTATCAATAAAAGTTTAGTTTAAGCACATTTTCCCCCCAATTATTAATACAGAAGCTATTTATTTATTTGTCTAAGGACGCTCTCAGTGCAAAAACTATTAAAGCACATTTTATGTATTGTTATAAATTCAGTCTATCCATGTATTCTTATTTATTTTTTCAATAAGCACTTGTCTCCTCATATTATCAGTACTAAACCCATTTATATATTTAAGCACATTTTAATCCTCAGTCATCAATGATACTCTTTATTTACACTTATAATTGAATATTGCAATTTTATAAACGTTATTCTTATAATTAAATTATTATTTGATTGTAATATTTCTTCAGTTTAAATAGTTTAGCATTTACTGTAGACTGTATTTGTTATATTGATGTTAAAATGCTGAAATATGAACAAGAAAATAAGTGACTGTATGAAAGCTGAATAAATAAATGTTAACTAATGACCGTAGATGACCGTAATGTGATTTATGTGTTTTTTCTCGGCCGTCTAACGAGTAAGATGCGGTGGTGTGTCTGGACGGAGCTGGATGTAGGTCAGTGTAATTAGCCGTGATCCGTGAGTGTTTCTGATCTGGAGACGGAGCCCAGGATCTTTTCTATCCTCCTCCTTCCTTTCAGGACGCTGCTTTAGTAAAAGTGTGTCGCTCTTGATTAGTGACCCACTAACAGAAACTAGAACAATGTAGAAATTAGCTGCACATGCGACCTCATTATGTTTTCTTTTTTTCAGCCCGAGAGTGAAGTCTCGACGACCGCTGAAGACTGTTCGTCCGAGGTAAGACTTTTTAACCGTCTGTTTATTTTTATTAATATACAAAAAGCATGTTTTTTTTTTTTTTTTTTTTTTTTTTACGCCCGTTTTCTCATCCAATTATCTGAATTTCTTTATATATTTAATTATTTGTATTTAGCAGATTTTCTCAAATTATTTATGCGAAGACTATTTATTTATTGTAGTTAAGCGCATTTCTCCACAGTTTTTCATACGCAGCACATTTTAATTAAGCACATTTTCTCCCCCAATCATCAGTGCAAAATCACATTTATTTATTTGAGCGCATTTGTCCTCCAATTATCAATACACAAACATAAATAAATTAATAATTTATATTTAACATATATTAAATATATAATATAATATATATATATTATATATATATATATATATATATATATATATATATATATATATATATATATATATATATATATATATATATTATTATTATTATTATATATTATTTTTTTAATTAAGCTTGTTTCCCCTCTAATTCCAAAATGGTTTTATTTTACGCAAATGTTCTCCTCCAAGTATCACTACAAGAACTATTTATTTGTATATTTAATAATTCATTTATTTTCATTAAATTCCTTAAGTATATAAGCACATTTTCTCTTCCAATTATCTATACAAAGGCTACGCGTGTGTTTATTAATTCTAATAGTTACATTAATTTTGTATTTTTAATATTAGTTAAATTTGTAAAACGTGTTTGTGTGGACTTTTCTGCCTTAAAAAGACAAACGGAGGATAAAGGAGAAGTTCCAGTGTTTGATGAAGCGGGGGTTTATTCTCAGGCTTAAGTCGAGTGAGTCAGAGTTTGGTTTTGTTGACGACTCGAGGGACGTAACTGTGTTTGTGAACGTTTTATGATGCGGCACAAAAGAGAAGTCCACAAACCTTCACCGCTTGGTCCTCTCCAGCTCTCATGCTCGGCGTACCATGTGACCGTCTGGTTGCCAGGCAGTGAAGTCGTTCAAAACCTGCCTTTCTTATCCGTGCTGCCGCTCATCAGAGATTGACAGAAAGCAGTTAATGACAGAGATCTGATCAATAACCAGATGAATCTCACACATCCTGCTCAAGAGTGTCCAGCACACATTGAATTCAATGCAAAGACTATTTATTTATCTATTTATTCATTTCCATAAAGCACATTTTCCCCTCTAGTTCACAATGCACACTGAGAAAATAATGTCATGATAAAAAGCATATTTATTTAGCCGTTTATTTCTCAAAACAAAAACATTTAATTTAATTAAATTCTTTATTAAACTATTTATTTTTCATTAAGCACATTTTCTCTTCGAATTCTCAATACAAAAACATTTTATTTCTTTTCTGTAAGCATATTTTCTGCTGTAATTCTTAGAACTATTTCTTTTGTTAAACCAATTTCTCAAACTTTTAATACAAAAATATACACATATTTATTTTCATTAAAACACACACACACACACACACACACACACACACACACACACACACACATATATATATATATATATATATATATATATATATATATATATATATATATATATATATATATATATATATATATATATATATATATATATATATATATATATATATATATATATATATATATATATATATATGTATATATATATATATGTGTGTGTATATATAATTATTATTATTTTTTATAATAGTATTTTTTGCAGTATCACATTTTCATTATATATCTAACATATATATAAGTGCTAAGCATTTAGTTTAAATAGTTTACCATTTTGTGTATAAATAACTGTTTGTTATATTGGCTTTGATTTAAAAATAAATAAATAAAACAGAATAAAATAAAAGTTAAAATACATAGTAAAAAAATAAAAATGATTTATTAAACAAATATGATTACAGAAAAGTAAGGAAAAGGTGATAGTCTTGCAAGAATGACTAAAAAGGCCCAAAATATTCAGATTTGACAGAATTTGGAGGCTAAATAAGATTAATGATCATTGAAATGATGTGAAAGTATCACAGCGACCCTAAAAATGGCTCAGTTGAAAATGCTCCGCATGTTTTTAGTGTAATTGTTGTGCTGTGTGTGTTTTGTGCGCATGCCGTTGTGTTTGTGATGTTCTCTTAAAAGCGCTCTCTCATGAACCGACAGGTAAACGGTTTCCACGAGAGGACGTCCTCTGTGATGGCGGTACAGTACTGTATTTGATAAAGCAGTAATCTCTCTTCTGATGCACTAACCTCACGTCTCCTCCTGCTTCACCTTCATCTCTGAGCTTCGGCTGCTTGTGAATATATGCTAATGTCGTTCTGTGGCATTTTAGCTGCGCTCTCTCAGTTCAGCTCTTGAATGGGTGAAGACGGGGCTGCTTGGCATTTGGTCGGCCGTATATTATGTTGGTGGAGGGGAGCGTGTAAAAGCTCTGTGAACTGCTTGTATAAGAGCACTTTTACCAGGCGCTAAAATCATCGGCAGGAAGGAAAAAGATTAGAGAAAAGAGATCATCAGGGCGCCATGTTCCCATTTTCTCCCTACACCCTACCAGTATTAATGTCTAAATCAATGCTAAATGTCAAAATCCCATGCGTGTTGCATCAAAGTGCATTTTTGATTAAATATAGGAATAAAACTAGCATCGCAGTCAGGCTTTATCAGCATTATTTTAATATGATTTAAATGCTATTGTAATTTAATGATATCATGAATTTAAATTTTTCTGTTTAATTTCACATTAATTTTATTTATTGTAGTAGATCAAACTGCTAAAATAAAGATGACTTATTTTATTTCTTCTAGCATGTTTTTTTCTATTTTTTTAGTTTTAACTTTTAAAGGGAAAATAAATAATCAGTGCAATTTTAGTTATTTAAATACAGCAAGTTCAACTAATAAAACATATTACATTTTAAATGTTTAGTAATTTTGTTGTTTCATTTGTAGCGACAATTAAAAAAAAAGTTACGCCTAAATGCATTTTGCTATAATAATTTTAATACATTTCTAAAACACAGGCATCATTCATAATTTATTTTAGTATCACTAAGATGCTGTAAATTTTTAATTATAATTTCTAGTTTTTTTATTATATTTTATTAATTGTTTAATTAGCTTTTCTAATGTCTGTGTAGATTTGCGTTAATTAGTTATTTAAGCAGTTAAACTAAAAAAATCAAGAAATGTTGCATTGGCAGCTAGATTAAAGTTTATTAAAATAATTTTTTAAATAATTAATAGTAGTATTTAATTAAATAATTAATAAATTTAAATATATCTTCTATTCCTTATATTTATTGCTTTATAATATATTTTTATTTTTATAATATATTAAATATTTTTTCCTAAATGAATTCGTGCTTTCTTTATTTTAGTTTTAGTGAACTGTAATAACCCTGGTGTTCAGTAGGCAGCTCTCAGACTCTCCTGACCGGGCTCCGTCACCGTTTCTGTGGACAGGGCTTTATAACGAGCTCTCACCAATCTTCTCGCTCCGTCTCCGTCTGTCCGGCAGGAGGAAGACCTGCAGCCGTCCGAAGCGCTCGGCGAGCCTCAGAGCCGTATCCAGATCATGGAGGACGAGCTGGCCGCTAAGAACATGGCCGTGGAGGAGCTGAGCCGCGAGCTGGAGGAGATCAGGGCCGCGTTCGGAGCTGAAGGAGTTCAGCAGGTACGTGAAGGACTCGAGTGGGCGATGGACGGATGCCCACACATGACCCTGATCTGACCTCGCCGTGATTGGGCTCTTAGCTGCTCGCCTCTCTGCTTTCACTGATACCGCTCTGTTAGGCTTTCATGTAAATCTTCTAGAAGCTCTTCATTGATCCAGCGATCTTCGCCTGCTCTTCATGCCTAGATCTGGTTATTCTGCCTCTTCGTATTACATTAGCCCTTCGGTTTCTGATTTAGCGTCTGCTCTGCTTGATCGTTGGTGTGTTTTGTTATTGTGTTTGATGGGCTTGATTTATTCGTCTCGTTTCTGAATTTTTATTCTATTCTGCAGAGCGCTGCGGTCAACTTCGGTTGTTTTTAAATGCGCTTTACGAATAAATATTGTGCATTTGCTGGAAACTGGTTTTGTTGGAATATATAGGCTATGCGACTCACAAAACTAGCCATACATTTTCTTTTAATAGGTTTATGCTGGAAGCCGAATAAATCATCTTTCCATTGAAGCCTGGTTTGTTAGGATCAGACGATATTTAGAAAACCTTTTTAAAGTTGTCCAAATTAATTTCTTAGCAATGCATATTACTAGTCAAAATGTAATCACGTCAGGAAAAATAACACGTATGTTAGGTTAAACTATTGTTGCCTATTGCTATATCGTTCAGATCTGATTCTAAATGGCGGTAATCGAGGCGTGTGTGTCTTTGTGCCACAGCTGCAGGACTTTGAGGAAGCGCTCAAACAAAGGGACGAAATCATCACGCAGCTCACCGCTAATCTCCAGCAGGCGCGCACCGAGAAAGAGGAGGTGATGAGAGAGTTCCTGGAGCTGACCGAGCAGAGCCAGAAACTTCAGATCCAGTTCCAGCAGGTATCAGAGCTACGCTACACTTCGTTAGCATTTCTGTGCACGAAACTAAACTTCATGCGTCGCACTAGAACAGCTTCTAACAGGAAACATCTTCAGCTGCAACAAAAACCGTAGTGCTACTGTACTATAGAGATGACTTTGACAGCAACAATGAACACTAATAACACTGTAGCAACCGCTATAATGATACCTTTATTTACGTATAACTCTGACTAATGATGCTTCAGGTAAGAAAACGATAGCAATAATGATAATTATATTAGTTACTGTAATTACAACTATAGTGGTAACTATTGCAATTAACTAATAATAACTATCAGTTACTCTTATAGTAACTAGCAGTTGCTCTAATAAAAACTTTAACAATAACTAGAACGATTACTATAAAAGTAACTATAGTGATGCTATAGCTTTAGTAACTAAAGCAATAACTAGCGGCCACAGTAATAGCAACTATAAGAAGCCTTTATTCTAGTAACTAGCGAAGAACTATTAGTATCTAATATATGTAATTAATATTGGTTGATACTGACTATAGTGAATAACTAGCGGTTACTTTAGTAACTATAGCGATAACTATTTTGGTTAATCTAATAGTAATTGTACCAAGTTACTCTAATAGTGACTTTCGGTGATGATTATAGCGGTTCCTCTAGCAGTAACTATTGCATTAGTTACTATATTGCAAAATAATGGTGGCTCTAGTAACTATAGTGGTTAGTATAGTGGTTACTCTAATAGTAATTATCGTAAATAACTATAGTGATAGCTTTATTGATTGCTCTAATAGTAACTATAGCGATAACTAGCGGTTACTGTAATCATAACTATAGCTAGAACAATAGTGATTATTCTAATGGTTAATAAATTGCTAGTTAATGATAACTTGATTTCTCTAATAGTAACTATAGTGTAACCGTAAGTGTAGTAATAACGCTACCTTTAATAAGTATAATGATAACTACAGTAACTAAAAATGGCAATAACTATATCTGTAGCGATAACTATAGCAATTATTCAGATAATCATAGCGAGAACTATAGGGATAAGTATAACGCTAACTAAAATAATAGGTATAGCGATAACTGTAACGGTAAAAATATCGAAAACTATGTTGATAACTGTAGCTATAATTATAGCGAGAACGTAACGATGATGAATATAATGATACTGTGGTGCTGGCGATGACTATAATGAAACATTTAGTAGCTGTAAAATGACTATAACTTTAAAGATGTTAAGATGTATAATGTTCACGTTTTGCCGCAGTGCTGTCGTCTGCTGCTTTAAATCCTCGAGCTCTGTAAAGTCAGGTGGATTCTGTATGGATTAGCATAAAAATCGCCCGCCCACATACAGTGCTAAGCGCTAATTGCCTAAAACTTTCTGACTGACGCTTTTGTAAGGGAACTATTGGCACAATAATCAGTTTTCTCTCACCTTGTGCAGCGTTGTGCTGTATTCCTCTGATCTCCTGACACTCCTGCTCTTCCCTCAGCTGCAGGCCGGCGAGATCCTGAGGAGCTCCAACATCAGCTCCACCGCCGCCGACCTGCTCCAGGCCCGTCAGCAGATCACGCTCTACCAGCAACAGCTGGACGACAGGGACGCGCAGGTCAGAGGTCGCCAGGAGAAGACGCAGGAGCAGCTTCTGTTGATCGCGCAGCTTCAGGAGAAGCTGAGCGAAGCCGAGAGGGTGAGTTCAGTCAGCCCACTCAAGAGCCGTCAGCCCTAGGCAGCAGTTTCCAGCCTCATAAGCTTTGCTCGAATCAAACCCAAAAAACAGTGTTGTTGATGGCTAACGCACCGACGCGCTCTTGCTTTTGAGTCCTCATTAAAACAACCAAACAGACATCTTTAATTGAACGGAGTATTCCTTGCTGAATAATTACAGATTCTCTGCTTATTACTTTTCTTACGTTGCTTATTAACTAGAGAATCGAATTAGGGCTGCCAAGATAATTGACTGACTGCGTGATGCAACCTATTATAATGCAGTTACATGCCCCTAAAATTCAAGATATGAGGGCAAAAACATGACCCTCTTATATTTATAAATAGATGAGCAGTGTCACACACACAGGAGTGCTGTTTCTCTCAAATATCCACACAACTGCGAATGTGAAAGTTAATATTGTTACATTTTAGACCTAATATTATCTGTTTTAGCTTAATAAAGACTTTCTCTTGCTTCATTTCATCGTGTGAATCAGACGTTTGAATGAAGTGGTTGAGTGAATGATTCAGTGACTCAACGACTGATGCTTTTAGTTCCTCATGTAGATCATCATTAAGTTTCAATTGAATATCATTTCAATATTAAATTAAAAAACACTCCTTTTATTATCATTATTTATGCCACGTTGAATCAGAGTATTACTTTCTAAAGCTGCATGTCTGTTCAATGCTTTTCGATTAATTCGATTTGTCTGCACTAGGGCTGGGAAAATAAAACCATGCATCAAAAATAGAGGAATGATTCGGCATCGATTCTCAGAGTTTCCAAAGGCATCACAATTCTTTCTTGAGTGGGTTCTGAGCTTTGTTTTGAACAGCAGATGGCGCTGCATGCTTCAGAAATGGCTGTACGCTGCTTGTTTCCAGATCCTTACACACACTTGAACCTCAAATAGTCAAAATGTTGAAACGAATTACAAGGGTGTTCACAGTGGGCTGTGTTTACATTAATCTGGCGTAATAAAGAGGTGAAATTACATGATTTTCAGCACATTTCTTCATGAGTATGTAAGTGCGTATATTAAAATTACATGAGAGCGCCATCTGCTGTTAAAGCTCAGTTTCGATTCAAGAGAGAATTGCAACGCATTCTGAAGATTGATCCGTGAATCGCTTGGCAATTAATTAGATGAAAGATTGCACTTGCTTGACAGCAATAAAAACTTGTTTAAACTAAAAATTTGTATTTTATTGTTTTTCTGTCATCAGGTACGCACACAAACTGAAGAATCGTTTTCTCAGCGTTTACGAGAAAAGGACTTACTGAACACCGAACATCAGAGTCTGACAGCACAGCTTCAGGATCAGCTTCTGACATCCAAACAGCAAGCGGCGGAAATCAACAAACATCTGTCCGCGAAAACCCAAGAGCTAGACCACTGCGAAAAAGAGCTCTCCGCCTCCCGACAGAAAGAGCGCATGTCGTCCGGAGAAATCCTGCAGCTCATGAAAACCGTGGAGGACCTCCAGCGGCGCTGCCATCAGGGAGGCCAGTCGGAGAGCGAGGCGCTGCGGAGAGTCGAAGACGACTGGAGCCGACGGATGGAGCAGCTGCGAGCCGAACTGGACGAGATGTACGGCCAGCAGATCGTGCAGATGAAGCAGGAGCTTCGCACGCAACACGCGGCAGAGGTGGAGCGTATCCGAGCGCAGCACGGCTCGGAGACCGAGAAGATCGTCCAGCAGCATCAGTCAGAGCTGGAAAGGTTTAAAGGCCAGCTGTTCCAGAGCGCCGGAGGCGTTAACGTGCTCAACGTCAAGGTCATCGAGCTCCAGCAGAAGCTGCAAGAGACGCAAGTATTGCGCGAAAAGGCGGAGCAGGAGCTAACACAGACGAGCACAGAAAAACTCGGCCTGGCGCAGGAGGTGGAGCGTTTGCGCGACCAGCTGAAAAAAACAGAAATCCACAGCCCAGAGAAAATGCAGCACGCTATTAGCGAGCTACAGGCGCAGCTCGATTTGGCGCGTGAAGCCAACGGCGAACTAGAAGCTAAGCACGAATCGGAAATCACCAACTATAAGATCAAACTGGAGATGCTGGAGCGCGAAAAAGACGCGGTGCTGGACCGCATGGCCGAATCGCAGGAGTCGGAGCTGGAGCGCCTTCGAACGCAACTCTTGTTTAGCCACGAGGAGGAGCTCTCACGACTTCGCGACGACCTTCAACGGGAAAGCCAGCTCAACGTGGAGAACTTGCGCGATGAGATGGGCGTGAGGCATCGCGAGGCTTTGCGCGATTTCGAGGACAAGCTGCGATCGGTGGAGAGCGAAAGAGCGACGTTTGCTTCGGAGAGGCTCGCGCTGCTTGAGGAGATTGTTGCGTTGAAAAACGAAGCAGGTCGCGCAACGGAAAGCGAGGAGCTGGTCGCGCAACTGAAAGAGCTGCAGGCGGAAGTCGAATGCTTGAGAGCGGAACACGAAGAAAAAACTCCAACCGAGCGAGACAACCTTCTGCAGGAAATCGACCGGCTTTCCTCGGAAAACGAAGAACTGGGCGTGCGACTGAAAGATCTGCAGGACGAGATCGAGAAGCAGAGAAACACGTTCTCCTTCGCCGAGAAGAACTTCGAGGTGAACTACCAGGAGCTGAAGGACGAGTACACGTGTCTGGTGAACGCTAAGCTAGAGCTGGAGGAGCGCTTGATACGAGACGCAGCCGAGTACCAGACGAAGCTCGGAGATCTTCAGACGAGACGCGAGGAGGTGGATGGGAAGACGCCGGTGGAGAAGGACGCCGCCGAGCTGATGGAGAAGCTGGAGACGGCTGAGAACGAGAAGAAGAGCTTGACCGAGAGGCTCTCGCTCAGGGAAGAGGATGTGAAACGTCTCGAAGAAGAGCTCAAGAGGACGCTGATTGAGAAAGACGCTTCTGAGCTGATGGAGAAGCTGGAGACGGCTGAGAACGAGAACAGAAAGTTGGTGGAGAGGCTCTCGTTGATGGAAACTGACGCAGAGCAACTCAAAGATGAGCTCAAGAAGATAGAGGTCGAAAAAGACACTACAGAACTGATGGAAAAACTGGACATATCTGAGAACGAGAACAGAAACCTGGTAGAGAGGCTCTCATTGATGGAAATTGAGGTAAAACGTCTTGAAGAAGAGCTCAAGAAGACACCGATTGAAAAAGACTCTACAGAACTGATGGGAAAACTGGAGATGGCTGAGAACGAGAAGAAAAGCTTGATAGAGCAGCTCTCGCTGATGCAAGCAGACGTGATACGCCTTGAAGAAGAGCTGAAGATGACGCTGATTGAGAAAGACTCTTCTGAGCTGATGGAGAAGCTGGAGACGGCTGAGAACGAGAAGAAGAGCTTGACAGAGCGTCTCTCATTGATGGAAACGGACATGAAGCATCTTGAAGAAGAGCTCAAGAAGACGGCAAACGAAAAAGACACTACAGCACTGATGGAAAAACTGGAAATGGCTGAGAATGAGAATAGAAACCTGGTGGAAAGGCTCTTGTTGACGGAAACTGACCTGAAACTACTCCAAGAAGAGCTCAAGACGACTCCGATTGAAAAAGACTCTTCTGAACTGATGGAGAAGCTGAAGATGGCCGAGATCGAGAACAGAAAGTTAGTGGACAGGCTCTCGTTGATGGAAACTGACGCTGAACATCTTGAAGATGAGCTCAAGAAGACAGAGGTTGAAAAAGACACTACAGAACTGATGGAAAAACTGGAAATGGCAGAGAATAAAAATAGAAACCTGGTGGAGAGCCTCTCACTGATTCAAATTGAGGTGAAACGTCTTGAAGAAGAGCTCAAGAAGACTCCGATTGAGAAAGACGCTTCTGAGCTGATGGAGAAGCTGGAGACGGCCGAGAACGAGAAGAAGAGCTTGACAGAGCGTCTCTCATTGATGGAAACAGACATGAAGCGTCTCGAAGAAGAGCTCAAGAAGACGGCAACCGAAAAAGACACTACAGCACTGATGGAAAAACTGGAGATGGCTGAGAACAAGAATGGAAAGCTGGCGGAGAGGCTCTCGTTGATGGAAACTGATGTAAAGCGCCTTGAAGAAGAGCTGAAGGATGCGCTGATAGGAAAAGACTCTTCTGAGCTGGGATGTGGTGGGCTGAGCTCTGAAGAGAAGCATCACGCTCACATCTCGTCTTCACGGGAGGCTCTCGGCTCGTCCCCCTCCTCTCCGGCGGCAGAGAGAGCGCGCGCACACACACTCACACACACGGCAGCGCGCGAGGAGCAGCTCTCAGCGTCTGACCGTCTCCCGTCGCAGGTAAGGCGTTCGTTTCGCTCCTGCTCTCGAGATGCAACAGTTGCTCTGCGTTTGTCTTCCAGAACGCTCCGGCTGCGCTCGATTCGATGTAGGTGCTTTTGAGAGCGTTCTCTGGTGATGTACGCGCGCAGCACTGCAGGTGAACGCTGTGGGAGGAATTGATGTGCGTTTGAGGAACGAGAGAGGATTCGAATCGGCCGGAGTGCGGGGCGAGAGAGATTGTGGTGTAACAGAGAGAGAGAAAGAGAGATAGATAGATTAGCTTTATTCTCCCGTTTCTGTGAGACTCTTTGATCTCAGCGGCTCTGTAAGACACTTTACAAAAACACCATTTATGGGAGAATCTCATTCAAACGGGTCGCATTTCACCCCAAAATCTTTATTTTTTGTGTGTAAAAAAAAAAAAAAGTCATGTGGGTTTTTTGTAGCACATCTAAATCCCGTTATGATTTAGTTCTCTTTGTTGCATTTTTGATTAAATATGTTGCGTTTTTTTCAATTTATATACATGTATGTATAAGTCATAGTCAATATGTTTTATTTAATTTAATAACTTTTAATTAAATTGTTTTGTTTTATTCTTAAATTAAACGATTTCAAATCCGCAGTTATAAAAATTATTACTCTTTTTATTAAATTAATGGAAGCACAAATGTAGAAATAATTGTAGAAATTATTCACAGTGGATGTAGAAATTCACAATGTACATAATCTAATCATTTTTTCATTACCGTCCTGAAAGAGAGAGAGAGTATTACTTTTAATTTTTTTATTTGCCAGTAATTATAGTGTGGAAATTGAATTATGATGATGTCACTTGGCAACAAATCTTAACGGTCCTAAAATAGGTCAAGTTGCTTTTATGAAGAAAAAAAAAACTGTATTA